>NC_092727.1:4199334-4209334 GCF_047496885.1 Scyliorhinus torazame
GCCTGCCTAACGCTCTCACCCAGAGCCTGCCTAACGCTCCCACCCAGAGCCTGCCTAACGCTCTCACCCAGAGCCTGCCTAACGCCCTCACCCAGAGCCTGCCGAACGCTCTCACCCAGAGCCTGCCTAACGCCCTCACCCAGAGCCTGCCTAACGCCCTCACCCAGAGCCTGCCGAACGTTCCCACCCAGAGCGTGCCTAACGCTCTCACCCAGAGCCTGCCTAACGCCCTCACCCAGAGCCTGGCTAACGCTCTCACCCAGAGCCTGCCGAACGTTCCCACCCAGAGCGTGCCTAACGCTCTCACCCAGAGCCTGCCGAACGTTCCCACCCAGAGCGTGCCTAACGCTCTCACCCAGAGCCTGCCTAACGCCCTCACCCAGAGCCTGGCTAACGCCCCCACCCAGAGCGTGCCTAACGCCCTCACCCAGAGCCTGCCTAACGCCCTCACCCAGAGCCTGCCTAACGCTCTCACCCAGAGCCTGCCTAACGCCCTCACCCAGAGCCTGCCGAACGTTCCCACCCAGAGCGTGCCTAACGCTCTCACCCAGAGCCTGCCGAACGCTCTCACCCAGAGGCTGCCGAACGTTCCCACCCAGAGCCTGCCTAACGCCCTCACCCAGAGCCTGCCTAACGCCCCCACCCAGAGCCTGCCTAACGCCCTCACCCAGAGCCTGCCTAACGCCCTCGCCCAGAGCCTGCCTAACGCTCCCACCCAGAGCGTGCCTAACGCTCTCACCCAGAGCCTGCCTAACGCCCTCACCCAGAGCGTGCCTAACGCTCTCACCCAGAGCGTGCCTAACGCCCTCACCCAGAGCCTGCCTAACGCTCTCACCCAGAGCCTGCCTAACGCTCTCACCCAGAGCCTGCCTAACGCTCTCACCCAGAGCCTGCCGAACGTTCCCACCCAGAGCGTGCCTAACGCTCTCACCCAGAGCCTGCCTAACGCCCTCACCCAGAGCCTGCCTAACGCTCTCACCCAGAGCCTGCCTAACGCTCTCACCCAGAGCCTGCCTAACGCCCTCACCCAGAGCCTGCCTAACGCCCTCACCCAGAGCCTGCCTAACGCCCTCACCCAGAGCGTGCCTAACGCCCTCACCCAGAGCCTGCCTAACGCCCTCGCCCAGAGCCTGCCTAACGCTCTCACCCAGAGCCTGCCTAACGCCCTCATCCAGAGCCTGCCTAACCAACTATAGCATATCCTGCTATCAACACCCCCAGGCGATGGGGACTCAGAAATTTCACCCAGTTTAGATTCTTCTGCAGAGCAGACATGACCGTAGGTCAGGGCGGGAGTGAGTGAAAAGAGGGATGAAGGAGTGAATGGCACAGGAGACAGAGTGCTGGGCTAAATAGAGAGACACAAATACACAGGGATGGAGCGAAACCTGTGAAGCATCCGACTGTGGTGACAAATCTAAGAGTACAAAGTATTTTGGAAGCAAGCTTAGATCGCGAGCAGGTAAACGAGAGAGTGAGACAGCGAGCGAGAGAGAGAGAGAGCGAGAGACAGCAAGAGAGAGAGAGAAAGAGAGAGAAGGAGACAGCGATAGAGACAGCGAGAGAGAGGCAGCGAGCGAGAGACAACGAGATAGAGAGAGAGACAGCGAGAGAGAGACAGAGACAGCAAGAGAGAGAGAGAGAGACAGCGAGAGAGAGAGAGAGAGACAGCGAGAGAGAGAGACAGCGAGAGAGAGAGAGACAGCGAGAGAGAGAGAGACAGCGAGAGAGAGAGAGACAGCGAGAGAGAGAGAGACAGCGAGAGAGAGAGAGACAGCGAGAGAGAGAGACAGCGAGAGAGAGAGAGAGACAGCGAGAGAGAGAGAGACAGCGAGCGAGAGAGAGAAAGAGAGAGAAGGAGACAGCGATAGAGACAGCGAGAGAGAGGCAGCGAGCGAGAGACAACGAGATAGAGAGAGAGACAGCGAGAGAGAGACAGCGACAGAGACAGCAAGAGAGAGAGAGAGAGACAGCGAGAGAGAGAGAGAGACAGCGAGAGAGAGAGACAGCGAGCGAGAGACAGCAAGCGAGAGAGAGACAGCGAGCGAGAGAGAGAAAGAGAGAGAAGGAGACAGCGATAGAGACAGCGAGAGAGAGGCAGCGAGCGAGAGAGACAGCGAGAGAGAGAGACAGCGAGAGAGAGAGACAGCGAGAGAGAGAGACAGCGAGAGAGAGAGACAGCAAGAGAGAGATAGCGTGCGAGAGAGACAGCGAGAGAGAGAGAGACAGCGAGCGAGAGAGAGAGACAGCGAGAGAGACAGCGAGAGAGACAGACAGCAAGAGAGAGACAACGAGAGAGAGAGAGACAGCGAGAGAGAGACAGCGAGAGAGAGACAGCGAGAGAGACAGCGAGCGAGAGAGAGAGACAGCGAGAGAGAGAGACAGCGAGCGAGAGAGAGAGAGCGAGCGAGAGAGAGCGAGCGAGAGAGAGACAGCGAGCGAGAGACAGCGAGCGAGAGACAGCGAGCGAGAGAGAGACAGCGAGCGAGAGAGAGACAGCGAGCGAGAGAGAGACAGCGAGCGAGAGAGAGACAGCGAGCGAGAGAGAGACAGCGAGCGAGAGACAGCGAGAGAGAGAGACAGCGAGCAAGAGACAGCGAGCGAGAGAGAGACAGGGGGAGAGAGAGACAGGGGGAGAGAGAGACAGCGAGAGAGAGAGAGACAGCGAGAGAGAGAGACAGCGAGAGAGAGAGACAGCGAGAGAGAGAGACAGCGAGAGAGAGAGACAGCGAGAGAGAGAGACAGCGAGAGAGAGTCAGCGAGAGAGAGAGACAGCGAGAGAGAGACAGCGAGAGAGACAGCGAGAGAGAGAGACAGCGAGAGAGAGACAGCAAGAGAGAGACAGCGAGTGAGAGAGACAGCGAGAGAGAGAGAGAGACAGCGAGAGAGAGAGAGACAGCGAGAGAGAGAGACAGCGAGAGAGAGAGAGATAGCGAGAGAGAGAGAGATAGCGAGAGAGAGAGAGACAGCGAGAGAGAGGGAGACAGCGAGAGAGAGAGACAGCGAGAGAGAGAGACAGCGAGAGAGAGAGACAGCGAGAGAGAGAGACAGCGAGAGAGAGAGACAGCGAGAGAGAGAGACAGCGAGAGAGAGAGACAGCGGGCGAGAGAGACAGCGGGCGAGAGACAGCGAGAGAGAGAGACAGCGAGCAAGAGAGAGACAGCGAGAGAGAGAGACAGCGAGAGAGAGAGACAGCGAGAGAGAGAGACAGCAAGAGAGAGACAGCGAGCGAGAGAGAGACAGGGGGAGAGAGAGACAGGGGGAGAGAGAGACAGCGAGAGAGAGAGAGACAGCAAGAGAGAGAGAGAGACAGCGAGAGAGAGAGACAGACAGCGAGAGTGAGAGAGACAGCGAGAGAGAGACAGCGAGAGAGAGAGAGAGACAGCGAGAGAGAGAGAGACAGCGAGAGAGAGAGACAGCGAGAGAGAGAGACAGCGAGAGAGAGAGAGAGCGAGAGTGAGACAGCGAGAGAGAGACAGCGAGTGAGAGAGACAGCGAGAGAGAGAGAGAGACAGCGAGAGAGAGACAGCGAGTGAGAGAGACAGCGAGAGAGAGAGACAGCGAGAGAGAGAGAGACAGCGAGAGTGAGACAGCGAGAGAGAGACAGCGAGTGAGAGAGACAGCGAGAGAGAGAGAGAGACAGCGAGAGAGAGAGAGACAGCGAGAGAGAGAGACAGCGAGAGAGAGAGACAGCGAGAGAGAGAGACAGCGAGAGAGAGAGAGACAGCGAGAGTGAGACAGCGAGAGAGAGACAGCGAGTGAGAGAGACAGCGAGAGAGAGAGAGAGACAGCGAGAGAGAGACAGCGAGAGAGAGAGACAGCGAGAGAGAGAGACAGCGAGAGAGAGACAGCGAGAGAGAGAGAGACAGCGAGAGAGAGAGACAGCGAGAGAGAGAGACAGCGAGAGAGAGAGAGAGACAGCGAGAGAGAGACAGCGAGAGAGAGACAGCGAGAGAGAGAGAGACAGCGAGAGAGAGGGAGACAGCGAGAGAGAGACAGCGAGAGAGAGAGAGACAGCGAGAGAGAGAGACAGCGAGAGAGAGAGACAGCGAGAGAGAGAGAGACAGCGAGAGTGAGACAGCGAGAGAGAGACAGCGAGTGAGAGAGACAGCGAGAGAGAGAGAGAGACAGCGAGAGAGAGAGAGACAGCGAGAGAGAGAGACAGCGAGAGAGAGACAGCGAGAGAGAGAGAGACAGCGAGAGAGAGAGACAGCGAGAGAGAGAGACAGCGAGAGAGAGAGAGAGACAGCGAGAGAGAGACAGCGAGAGAGAGAGAGACAGCGAGAGAGAGGGAGACAGCGAGAGAGAGAGACAGCGAGAGAGAGAGAGAGACAGCGAGAGAGAGACAGCGAGAGAGAGAGACAGCGAGAGAGAGACAGCGAGAGAGAGAGACAGCGAGAGAGACGGCGAGAGAGAGACAGCGAGAGAGAGAGAGAGACAGCGAGAGAGAGAGAGAGACAGCGAGAGAGAGAGAGACAGCGAGAGAGAGAGACAGCGAGAGAGAGAGACAGCGAGAGAGAGACAGCGAGAGAGAGAGAGACAGCGAGAGAGAGAGACAGCGAGAGAGAGAGACAGCGAGAGAGAGAGACAGCGAGAGAGAGAGACAGCGAGAGAGAGAGACAGCGAGAGAGAGAGAGAGACAGCGAGAGAGAGAGACAGCGAGAGAGAGAGACAGCGAGAGAGAGAGACAGCGAGAGAGACAGGGAGAGAGAGACAGCGAGAGAGAGAGAGACAGCGAGAGAGAGACAGCGAGAGAGAGAGACAGCGAGAGAGAGAGAGAGACAGCGAGAGAGAGAGTCAGCGAGAGAGAGAGACAGCGAGAGTGAGACAGCAAGAGAGAGACAGCGAGTGAGAGAGAGTCAGCGAGAGAGAGACAGCGAGAGAGAGAGACATAGCGAGAGAGAGAGAGACAGCGAGAGAGAGAGAGTCAGCGAGAGAGAGAGACAGCGAGAGAGAGAGAGAGAGACAGCGAGCGAGAGAGAGAGACAGCGAGAGTGAGACAGCAAGAGAGAGAGACAGCGAGAGAGAGAGATAGCGAGAGAGAGAGAGACAGCGAGAGAGAGAGAGTCAGCGAGAGAGAGAGACAGCGAGAGAGAGAGACAGCGAGAGAGAGAGACAGCGAGAGAGAGAGAGAGACAGCGAGAGAGAGAGACAGCGAGAGAGAGAGACAGCGAGAGAGAGAGCCAGCGAGAGAGAGACAGCAAGAGAGAGAGAGACAGCGAGAGAGAGAGAGAGACAGCGAGAGAGAGAGAGAGACAGCGAGAGAGAGACTGCGAGAGAGAGAGAGACAGCGAGAGAGAGAGCCAGCGAGAGAGAGACAGCAAGAGAGAGAGAGACAGCGAGAGAGAGAGAGAGACAGCGAGAGAGAGAGAGAGACAGCGAGAGAGAGACTGCGAGAGAGAGAGACAGCGAGAGAGAGAGACAGCGAGAGAGAGAGACAGCGAGAGAGAGAGAGAGACAGCGAGAGAGAGAGTCAGCGAGAGAGAGAGACAGCGAGAGTGAGACAGCAAGAGACAGCGAGTGAGAGTCAGCGAGAGCGAGAGACAGCGAGAGAGAGAGAGTCAGCGAGAGAGAGAGACAGCGAGAGTGAGACAGCGAGAGAGAGAGAGACAGCGAGAGAGAGAGAGATAGCGAGAGAGAGACAGCGAGAGAGAGAGACAGCGAGAGAAAGACAGCGAGAGAGAGAGAGAGACAGCGAGAGAGAGACAGCGAGAGAGAGAGACAGCGAGAGAGAGAGAGTCAGCGAGAGAGAGAGACAGCGAGAGAGAGAGACAGCGAGAGAGAGAGACAGCGAGAGAGAGAGAGAGACAGCGAGCGAGAGAGAGAGACAGCGAGAGAGAGAGAGAGACAGCGAGAGAGAGAGAGTCAGCGAGAGAGAGAGACAGCGAGAGAGAGAGACAGCGAGAGAGAGAGACAGCGAGAGAGAGAGAGACAGCGAGCGAGAGAGAGAGACAGCGAGAGAGAGAGACAGCGAGCGAGAGAGAGAGAGACAGCGAGAGAGAGGGACAGAGAGACAGCGAGCGAGAGACAGCGAGCGAGAGAGAGAGACAGCGAGAGAGAGACAGCGAGAGAGAGAGAGAGACAGCGAGAGAGAGAGACAGCGAGCGAGAGACAGCGAGAGAGAGAGACAGCAAGAGAGAGAGAGAGACAGCGAGAGAGAGCGAGAGAGAGAGAGAGAGACAGCAAGAGAGAGAGACAGCGAGAGAGAGAGAGAGAGACAGCGAGAGAGAGAGAGACAGCGAGAGAGAGCGAGACAGCGAGAGAGAGAGAGATAGCGAGAGAGAGACAGCAAGAGAGAGACAGCGAGAGAGAGACAGCGAGAGAGAGAGACAGAGAGAGAGAGAGACAGCGAGAGAGAGCGAGACAGCGAGAGAGAGAGAGATAGCGAGAGAGAGACAGCAAGAGAGAGACAGCGAGAGAGAGAGAGAGAGACAGCGAGAGAGAGACAGCGAGAGAGAGCGAGACAGCGAGAGAGAGAGAGATAGCGAGAGAGAGACAGCAAGAGAGAGACAGCGAGAGAGAGACAGCGAGAGAGAGAGACAGCGAGAGAGAGAGACAGCGAGAGAGAGAGACAGCGAGAGAGAGAGACAGCGAGAGAGAGAGAGAGAGAGAGAGACAGCGAGAGTGAGAGAGACAGCGAGAGAGAGAGAGAGACAGCGAGAGAGAGAGAGACAGCGAGAGAGAGACAGCGAGAGAGAGAGAGACAGCGAGAGAGAGACAGCGAGAGAGAGACAGCGAGAGAGAGACAGCGAGAGAGACAGCGAGAGAGAGACAGCGAGAGAGACAGCGAGAGAGAGACAGCGAGAGAGAGAGACAGCGAGAGAGAGAGACAGCGAGAGAGAGAGACAGCGAGCGAGAGAGAGAGACAGCGAGAGAGAGACAGCGAGAGAGACAGCGAGAGAGAGACAACGAGTGAGAGAGACAGCGAGAGAGAGAGAGACAGCAAGAGAGAGAGAGACAGCGAGAGAGACAGCGAGAGAGACAACGAGTGAGAGAGACAGCGAGAGAGAGACAGCGAGAGAGAGAGAGAGAGAGAGCAAGAGAGAGACAGCGAGAGTGAGACAGCGAGAGTGAGATAGAGACAGCGAGAGAGAGACAGCGAGAGAGAGAGAGACAGCGAGAGAGAGAGAGACAGCGAGAGAGAGAGAGACAGCGAGAAAGAGAGAGAGACAGCGAGAGAGAGACAGCGAGAGAGAGAGAGAGACAGCGAGAGAGAGAGAGCAAGAGAGAGACAGCGAGAGAGAGAGAGAGACAGCGAGAAAGAGAGAGAGACAGCGAGAGAGAGAGAGACAGCGAGAGAGAGAGAGACAGCGAGAGAGAGAGACAGCGAGAGAGAGAGAGAGACAGCGAGAGAGAGAGAGAGACAGCGAGAGAGAGAGACAGCGAGAGAGAGAGAGCGAGAGGGAGAGACAGCGAGAGAGAGAGAGAGAGCAAGAGAGAGAGAGACAGCGAGAGAGAGACAGCGAGAGAGAGACAGCGAGAGAGAGACAGCGAGAGAGAGACAGCGAGAGAGAGAGAGGCAGCGAGAGTGAGAGAGACAGCAAGAGAGAGAGAGGCAGCAAGAGAGAGAGACAGCGAGAGAGAGACAGCGAGAGAGAGAGAGACAGCGAGAGAGAGATAGCGAGAGAGAGACAGCGAGAGATAGAGACAGCGAGGGAGAGATAGCGAGAGAGAGACAGCGAGCGAGAGAGACAGCGAGAGAGAGACAGCGAGAGAGAGAGACAGCGAGAGAGACAGCGAGAGAGAGAGACAGCGAGAGAGAGACAGCGAGAGAGAGACAGCGAGCGAGACAGAGAGACAGCGAGAGAGAGACAGCGAGAGAGAGACAGCGAGAGAGAGAGAGCGAGAGAGAGAGAGCGAGAGAGAGAGAGAGCGAGAGAGAGAGAGAGACAGCGAGAAAGAGAGACAGCGAGAGAGAGACAGCGAGAGATAGAGACAGCGAGAGAGAGAGACAGCGAGAGAGAGAGACAGCGAGAGAGAGACAGCGAGAGAGAGACAGCGAGAGAGAGACAGCGAGAGAGAGACAGCGAGAGAGAGAGAGCGAGAGAGAGAGCGAGAGAGATAGAGCGAGAGAGAGAGAGAGAGAGCGAGAGAGAGAGAGAGACAGCGAGAGAGAGAGAGCGAGAGAGAGAGAGACAGCAAGAGAGGGACAGCAAGAGAGAGACAGCAAGAGAGAGACAGCGAGCGAGAGAGAGAGAGACAGCGAGCGAGAGAGACAGCAAGAGAGAGACAGCAAGAGAGAGACAGCGAGAGAGAGACAGCGAGAGAGAGACAGCGAGAGAGAGACAGCAAGAGGGAGACAGCATGAGAGAGACAGCAAGAGAGAGACAGCAAGAGAGAGACAGCGAGAGAGAGACAGCAAGAGGGAGACAGCATGAGAGAGACAGCAAGAGAGAGACAGCAAGAGAGACAGCGAGAGAGAGACAGCAAGAGGGAGACAGCATGAGAGAGACAGCAAGAGAGAGACAGCAAGAGAGAGACAGCGAGAGAGAGAGAGACAGCGAGAGAGAGAGCGAGCGAGAGAGACAGCGAGCGAGAGAGACAGTGAGCGAGAGAGACAGCGAGCGAGAGAGAGAGACAGCGAGCGAGAGACAGCGAGCGAGAGACAGCGAGCGAGAGAGACAGCGAGCGAGAGACAGCGAGCGAGAGAGAGACAGCGAGAGAGAGACAGCGAGAGAGAGACAGCGAGAGAGAGAGAGACAGCGAGAGAGAGACAGCGAGAGAGAGAGACAGCGAGAGAGAGACAGCGAGAGAGAGAGACAGCGAGAGAGAGAGACAGCGAGAGAGAGAGACAGCGAGAGAGAGAGACAGCGAGAGAGAGAGAGACAGCGAGCGAGAGAGAGAGACAGCGAGCGAGAGAGACAGCGAGAGAGAGACAGCGAGCGAGAGAGAGAGACAGCGAGCGAGAGAGACAGCGAGAGAGAGAGAGACAGCGAGAGAGAGACAGCGAGAGAGAGAGAGAGACAGCGAGAGAGAGAGAGAGACAGCGAGCGAGAGAGACAGCGAGAGAGAGAGAGACAGCGAGAGAGAGACAGCGAGAGAGAGAGAGAGAGACAGCGAGAGAGAGAGACAGCGAGAGAGAGAGACAGCGAGAGAGAGAGACAGCGAGAGAGAGAGACAGCGAGAGAGAGACAGCGAGAGAGAGAGACACAGCGAGAGAGAGAGACCGCAAGAGAGAGAGAGACAGCGAGCGAGAGAGAGACAACGAGCGAGAGAGACAGCGATAGAGACAGCGAGAGAGACAGCGAGAGAGAGAGAGACAGCGAGCGAGAGAGACAGCGAGAGAGAGAGAGACAGCGAGAGAGAGAGACAGCGAGAGAGAGAGACAGCGAGAGAGAGAGAGACAGCGAGCGAGAGAGACAGCGAGCGAGAGAGAGACAGCGAGCGAGAGACAGCGAGCGAGAGACAGCGAGCGAGAGACAGCGAGCGAGAGAGACAGCGAGCGAGAAGAGACAGCGAGCGAGAGAGAGAGACAGCGAGAGAGAGACAGCGAGCGAGAGAGAGAGAGACAGCGAGAGAGAGAGAGAGAGAGAGACAGCAAGAGAGAGAGAGACAGCGAGAGAGAGAGATACAGCGAGAGAGAGACAGCGAGAGAGAGAGAGAGCGAGAGAGAGAGAGACAGCGAGAGAGAGAGAGAGAGACAGCGAGAGAGAGACGAGAGAGAAAGACAGCGGGAGAGAGAGACAGCGAGAGAGAGACAGCGAGAGAGAGACAGCGAGAGAGAGAGAGACAGCGAGAGAGAGAGACAGCGAGAGAGAGAGACAGCGAGAGAGAGAGACAGCGAGCGAGAGAGAGAGACAGCGAGAGTGAGACAGCGAGAGAGAGACAGCGAGAGAGAGACAGGGGGAGAGAGAGAGAGACAGCGAGAGGGAGACAGCGAGAGAGAGAGAGAGACAGCGAGCGAGAGAGACAGCGAGAGAGAGAGAGACAGCGAGAGAGAGACAGCGAGAGAGAGAGAGAGACAGCGAGAGAGAGAGAGAGACAGCGAGCGAGAGAGACA
>NC_092727.1:4214334-4216834 GCF_047496885.1 Scyliorhinus torazame
AGAGAGAGACAGCGAGCGAGAGAGAGAGAGACAGCGAGAGAGAGACAGCGAGAGAGAGAGACAGAGAGACAGCGAGCGAGAGACAGCGAGAGAGAGACAGCGAGAGAGAGAGAGAGACAGCGAGAGAGAGAGACAGCGAGCGAGAGACAGCGAGAGAGAGAGACAGCAAGAGAGAGAGACAGCGAGAGAGAGACAGAGAGAGAGAGAGAGACAGCGAGAGAGAGCGAGACAGCGAGAGAGAGAGAGAGACAGCAAGAGAGAGAGACAGCGAGAGAGAGAGAGAGAGACAGCGAGAGAGAGAGAGACAGCGAGAGAGAGAGAGACAGCGAGAGAGAGAGAGATAGCGAGAGAGAGACAGCAAGAGAGAGACAGCGAGAGAGAGACAGCGAGAGAGAGAGACAGCGAGAGAGAGAGACAGCGAGAGAGAGAGACAGCGAGAGAGAGAGAGAGAGAGAGAGAGAGAGAGAGACAGCGAGAGTGAGAGAGACAGCGAGAGAGAGCGAGAGAGGGACAGCGAGAGAGAGAGAGACAGCGAGAGAGAGAGAGACAGCGAGAGAGAGAGAGACAGCGAGAGAGAGACAGCGAGAGAGAGACAGCGAGAGAGAGACAGCGAGAGAGACAGCGAGAGAGAGACAGCGAGAGAGACAGCGAGAGAGAGACAGCGAGAGAGACAGCGAGAGAGAGAGACAGCGAGAGAGAGAGACAGCGAGCGAGAGAGAGAGACAGCGAGAGAGAGAGAGCAAGAGAGAGACAGCGAGAGAGAGAGAGAGACAGCGAGAAAGAGAGAGAGACAGCGAGAGAGAGAGAGACAGCGAGAGAGAGAGAGACAGCGAGAGAGAGAGACAGCGAGAGAGAGAGACAGCGAGAGAGAGAGAGAGACAGCGAGAGAGAGAGAGAGAGAGAGAGAGAGACAGCGAGAGAGAGAGAGAGACAGCGAGAGAGAGAGACAGCGAGAGAGAGAGAGCGAGAGAGAGAGAGACAGCGAGAGAGAGAGAGAGAGACAGCGAGAAAGAGAGAGAGACAGCGAGAGAGAGACAGCGAGAGAGAGAGAGAGACAGCGAGAGAGAGAGAGCAAGAGAGAGACAGCGAGAGAGAGAGAGAGACAGCGAGAAAGAGAGAGAGACAGCGAGAGAGAGAGAGACAGCGAGAGAGAGAGAGACAGCGAGAGAGAGAGACAGCGAGAGAGAGAGAGAGACAGCGAGAGAGAGAGAGAGAGAGAGAGACAGCGAGAGAGAGAGAGAGACAGCGAGAGAGAGAGACAGCGAGAGAGAGAGAGCGAGAGGGAGAGACAGCGAGAGAGAGAGAGAGAGCAAGAGAGAGAGAGACAGCGAGAGAGAGACAGCGAGAGAGAGACAGCGAGAGAGAGACAGCGAGAGAGAGACAGCGAGAGAGAGACAGCGAGAGAGAGACAGCGAGAGAGAGACAGCGAGAGAGAGAGAGGCAGCGAGAGTGAGAGAGACAGCAAGAGAGAGAGAGGCAGCAAGAGAGAGAGACAGCGAGAGAGAGACAGCGAGAGAGAGAGAGTCAGCGAGAGAGAGATAGCGAGAGAGAGACAGCGAGAGATAGAGACAGCGAGAGAGAGATAGCGAGAGAGAGACAGCGAGAGAGAGAGACAGCGAGAGAGAGACAGCGAGAGAGAGACAGCGAGAGAGAGAGACAGCGAGAGAGAGAGACAGCGAGAGAGAGAGACAGCGAGAGAGAGACAGCGAGAGAGAGACAGCGAGCGAGACAGAGAGACAGCGAGAGAGAGACAGCGAGAGAGAGACAGCGAGAGAGAGAGAGCGAGAGAGAGAGAGCGAGAGAGAGAGAGAGAGCGAGAGAGAGAGAGAGACAGCGAGAAAGAGAGACAGCGAGAGAGAGAGAGACAGCGAGAGATAGAGACAGCGAGAGAGAGAGACAGCGAGAGAGAGAGACAGCGAGAGAGAGACAGCGAGAGAGAGACAGCGAGAGAGAGAGAGAGACAGCGAGAGAGAGACAGCGAGAGAGAGACAGCGAGAGAGAGACAGCGAGAGAGAGAGAGCGAGAGAGAGAGCGAGAGAGAGAGAGCGAGAGAGAGAGAGAGAGAGAGAGAGAGAGAGAGAGACAGCGAGAGAGAGAGACAGCGAGAGAGAGAGAGCGAGAGAGAGAGAGACAGCAAGAGAGAGACAGCAAGAGAGAGACAGCAAGAGAGAGACAGCGAGCGAGAGAGAGACAGCGAGAGAGAGAGAGACAGCGAGCGAGAGAGACAGCAAGAGAGAGACAGCAAGAGAGAGACAGCAAGAGAGAGACAGCGAGAGAGAGACAGCAAGAGGGAGACAGCATGAGAGAGACAGCAAGAGAGAGACAGCAAGAGAGAGACAGCGAGAGAGAGACAGCAAGAGGGAGACAGCATGAGAGAGACAGCAAGAGAGAGACAGCAAGAGAGAGACAGCGAGAGAGAGACAGCAAGAGGGAGACAGCATGAGAGAGACAGCAAGAGAGAGACAGCAAGAGAGAGACAGCGAGAGAGAGAGAGACAGCG
>NC_092727.1:4234334-4346915 GCF_047496885.1 Scyliorhinus torazame
AGAGAGAGACAGGAAGAGAGAGAGAGACAGCGAGAGAGAGACAGCGAGAGAGAGAGAGAGAGAGATACAGCGAGAGAGAGACAGCGAGAGAGAGAGAGAGCGAGAGAGAGAGAGACAGCGGGCGAGAGAGAGACAGGGGGAGAGAGAGACAGCGAGAGAGAGAGAGACAGCGAGCGAGAGAGACAGGGGGAGAGAGAGACAGCGAGAGAGAGAGAGAGAGACAGCGAGAGAGAGACAGCGAGAGAGAAAGACAGCGGGAGAGACAGCGAGAGAGAGAGACAGCGAGAGAGAGACAGGGGGAGAGAGAGACAGCGAGAGAGAGACAGCGAGAGAGAGACAGGGGGAGAGAGACAGGGGGAGAGAGAGACAGGGGGAGAGAGACAGGGGGAGAGAGACAGGGGGAGAGAGAGACAGCGAGAGAGAGAGACAGCGAGAGAGAGACAGCGAGCGAGAGAGACACAGCGAGAGAGAGAGACAGCGAGAGAGAGACAGCGAGCGAGAGACAGCGAGCGAGAGACAGCGAGCGAGAGAGAGACAGCGAGCGAGAGAGAGACAGCGAGCGAGAGAGAGACAGCGAGCGAGAGAGAGACAGCGAGAGAGAGAGAGACAGCGAGTGACAGAGGCAGCGAGAGAGAGGCAGCGAGAGAGAGACAGCGAGAGAGAGAGACAGCGAGCGAGAGAGAGAGACAGCGAGCGAGTGACAGAGGCAGCGAGAGAGACAGCGAGCGGGAGAGACAGCGCGAGCGAGAGACAGCGAGCGAGTGAGAGACAGCGAGCGAGCGAGAGACAGCGAGCGAGAGACAGCGAGCGAGAGACAGCGAGCGAGAGAGAGACAGCGAGCGAGAGAGAGACAGCGAGCGAGAGACAGCGAGCGAGAGAGAGACGGCGAGCGAGAGAGAGACGGCGAGCGAGAGAGAGACGGCGAGCGAGAGAGAGACAGCGAGCGAGAGAGAGACGGCGAGCGAGAGAGAGACGGCGAGCGAGAGAGAGACAGCGAGCGAGAGAGAGACAGCGAGCGAGAGAGACAGCGAGAGACAGAGGCAGCGAGAGAGACAGCGCGAGCGAGAGACAGCGCGAGCGAGAGACAGCGCGAGCGAGAGACAGCGCGAGCGAGAGACAGCGCGAGCGAGAGACAGCGCGAGCGAGAGACAGCGCGAGCGAGAGACAGCGCGAGCGAGAGACAGCGCGAGCGAGAGACAGCGAGCGTGTGAGAGACAGCGAGCGTGTGAGAGACAGCGAGCGTGTGAGAGACAGCGAGCGTGAGAGACAGCGAGAACGAGACAGCGCGAGCGAGAGAGACAGCGAGCGAGAGACAGCGCGAGCGAGAGACAGCGAGCGAGAGAGACAGCGAGAGAGACAGCGAGCGTGTGAGAGACAGCGAGAAAGAGACAGCGCGAGCGAGAGAGACAGCGAGAGAGAGAGACAGCGAGTGACAGAGGCAGCGAGAGAGACAGCGAGCGAGACAGCGAGCGGGAGAGACAGCGCGAGCGAGAGACAGCGAGCGAGCGAGAGACAGCGAGCGAGCGAGAGACAGCGAGCGAGAGACAGCGAGCGAGAGAGAGACAGCGAGCGAGAGAGAGACAGCGAGCGAGAGAGAGACAGCGAGCGAGAGAGAGACAGCGAGCGAGAGAGAGACAGCGAGCGAGAGACAGCGAGCGAGAGAGAGACAGCGAGCGAGAGAGAGACAGCGAGCGAGAGAAAGCGAGCGAGAGAGAGACGGCGAGCGAGAGAGAGACGGCGAGCGAGAGAGAGACGGCGAGCGAGAGAGAGATGGCGAGCGAGAGAGAGACGGCGAGCGAGAGAGAGACAGCGAGCGAGAGAGAGACAGCGAGAGACAGAGGCAGCGACAGAGGCAGCGAGAGCGAGAGACAGCGCGAGCGAGAGACAGCGCGAGCGAGAGACAGCGCGAGCGAGAGACAGCGCGAGCGAGAGACAGCGCGAGCGAGACAGCGCGAGCGAGACAGCGCGAGCGAGAGACAGCGAGCGTGTGAGAGACAGCGAGCGTGTGAGAGACAGCGAGCGTGAGAGACAGCGAGAACGAGACAGCGCGAGCGAGAGAGACAGCGAGCGAGAGACAGCGCGAGCGAGAGACAGCGAGCGAGAGAGACAGCGAGAGAGACAGCGAGCGTGTGAGAGACAGCGAGAAAGAGACAGCGCGAGCGAGAGAGACAGCGAGCGGGAGAGGGAGAGACAGCGAGAGAGAGAGACAGCGAGAGAGAGAGACAGCGCGAGCGAGAGACAGCGAGAGAGAGACAGCGAGAGAGAGAGAGACAGCGAGAGAGAGACAGCAAGAGAGAGAGACACAGCGAGTGAGAGAGAGACAGCGAGCGAGAGAGAGACAGCGAGAGAGAGAGAGACAGCGAGAGAGAAAGAGACAGCGAGAGAGAAAGAGACAGCGAGAGAGAAAGAGACAGCGAGAGAGAGAGAGACAGCGAGCGAGAGAGAGACAGCGAGAGAGACAGCGAGTGAGAGAGAGACAGCGAGCGAGAGAGAGACAGCGAGAGAGACAGCGAGAGAGAGAGAGAGACAGCGAGCGAGAGAGAGACAGCGAGCGAGAGAGAGACAGCGAGCGAGAGAGAGACAGCGAGCGAGAGAGAGACAGCGAGCGAGAGAGAGACAGGGACGAGAGAGAGACAGCGAGCGAGAGAGAGACAGCGAGAGTGAGAGACAGCGAGAGAGAGAGACAGCGAGAGAGAGACAGCGAGAGAGAGAGACAGCGAGAGAGAGAGACAGCGAGAGAGAGAGACAGCGAGAGAGAGAGAGACAGCGAGAGAGAGAGAGAGACAGCGAGCGAGAGAGAGACAGCGAGCGAGAGAGAGACAGCGAGAGAGAGAGACAGCGAGCGAGAGAGAGACAGCGAGCGAGAGAGACAGCGGGCGTGAGAGAGACAGCGAGCGTGAGAAAGATAGCGAGCATGTGAGAGCTGGTGAGCGTGTGAGAGATGGCGAGCATGTGGGAGACAGTGAGTGAGAGTCAGAGCTCGAGAGAGAGAGAATGAGCGAGAGAGGGGGATAAAACCAGAACCAGCACCTGAACACCACATTAATATTCCAGGAATACTCCAGGTTTATGAACAATATTTCCTGGGCAAGGTCCCAGTGTTGAGACTGTATGGATTGAAGCTGCATTTATCTATCGTTGATTAGGCGTGTCTTTACTTCCAAAGACTTGACTGGTTGTGAAACACTCAGATAGGGTGGAGCTGTATCAATCCAGGTTTGTAAGGCTACAGGTCTAGCCTTGCTCTTCATTTGTACGTAAATCTTTTATTCACTGCAAGCACATCTTTGATCAGCTGCTTCTGACTGTTTGGATTCAATAAGCCGGAATCCATGGAAAGCATTTCCACAGTGAGGCTTCACAAACCTGGACAAAGGAGCTGCATTCTCCACTGCCCGCAGACTGAGCTCAACAGACCAACATTTAAATATCCGAATGATGACTCCCTCCAATCTCTGTTGCAGTCACTGACTCTCACTGGGGTACGGGTCCCACACACACTGACTCTCACTGGGGTACGGGTCCCACACACACTGACTCTCACTGGGGTACGGGTCCCACACACACTGACTCTCACTGGGGTACGGGTCCCACACACACTGACTCTCACTGGGGTACGGGTCCCACACACACTGACTCTCACTGGGGTACGGGTCCCACACACACTGACTCTCACTGGGGTACGGGTTCCACACACACTGACTCTCACTGGGGTACGGGTTCCACACACACTGACTCTCACTGGGGTACGGGTCCCACACACTGACCCTCACTGGGGTACGGGTCCCACACACACTGACTCTCACTGGGGTACGGGTCCCACACACACTGACTCTCACTGGGGTACGGGTCCCACACACTGACCCTCACTGGGGTATGGGTCCCACACACACTGACTCTCACTGGGGTACGGGTCCCACACACACTGACTCTCACTGGGGTACGGGTCCCACACACACTGACTCTCACTGGGGTACGGGTTCCACACACACTGACTCTCACTGGGGTACGGATTCCACACACACTGACTCTCACTGGGGTACGGGTCCCACACACACTGACTCTCACTGGGGTACGGGTCCCACACACACTGACTCTCACTGGGGTACGGGTCCCACACACACTGACTCTCACTGGGGTACGGGTCCCACACACACTGACTCTCACTGGGGTACGGGTCCCACACACACTGACTCTCACTGGGGTACGGGTTCCACACACACTGACTCTCACTGGGGTACGGATTCCACACACACTGACTCTCACTGGGGTACGGGTCCCACACACACTGACTCTCACTGGGGTACGGGTCCCACACACACTGACTCTCACTGGGGTACGGGTCCCACACACACTGACTCTCACTGGGGTACGGGTCCCACACACACTGACTCTCACTGGGGTACGGGTCCCACACACACTGACTCTCACTGGGGTACGGGTCCCACACACACTGACTCTCACTGGGGTACGGGTCCCACACACACTGACTCTCACTGGGGTACGGGTCCCACACACACTGACTCTCACTGGGGTACGGGTCCCACACACACTGACTCTCACTGGGGTACAGGTCCCACACACACTGACTCTCACTGGGGTACGGGTCCCACACACACTGACTCTCACTGGGGTACGGGTCCCACACACACTGACTCTCACTGGAGTACGGGTCCCACACACACTGACTCTCACTGGGGTACGGGTCCCACACACACTGACTGTCACTGGTCTGTGGGTCCCACACACACTGACTCTCACTGGGGTACGGGTTAGAACATAAGAACTAGGAGCAGGAGTCGGCCATCTGGCCCCTCGAGCCTGCTCCGCCATTCAATGAGATCATGGCTGATCTTTTGTGGACTCAGCTCCACTTTACGGCCCGAACACCATAACCCTTAATCCCTTTATTCTTCAAAAAACTATCTATCTTCATCTTTAAAACATTTAATGAAGGAGCCTCAGCTGCTTCACTGGGCAAGGAATTCCATAGATTCACAATCCTTTGGGTGAAGAAATTCCTCCCAAGCTCAGTCCTAAATCTACTTCCCCTTATTTTGAGGCTATGCCCCCTAGTTCTGCTTTCACCCGCCAGTGGAAACAACCTGCCCGCATCTATCTTATCTATTCCCTTCATAATTTTATATGTTTCTATACGATGCCCCCCGCATCCTTCTAAATTCCAACGAGTACAGTCCCAGTCTACTCAACCTCTCCTCATAATTCAACCGCTTCAGCTCTGGGATTAACCTATTGAATCTCCTCTGCACACCCTCCAGCGCCAGTACGTCCTTTCTCAGGTAAGGAGACCAAAACTGAACACAATACTCCAGGTGTGGCCTCACTAACACCTTATACAATTGCAGCATAACCTCCCTAGTCTTAAACTCCATCCCTCTAGCAATGAAGGACAAATTTCCATTTGCCTTTTTAATCACCTGTTGCACCAGTAAACCAACTTTTTGCGACTCATGCACTAGCACACCCAGGTCTCTCTGCACAGCAGCATGTTTTAATATTTTATCATTTAAATAATAATCCCTTTTGCTGTTATTCCTACCAAAATGGATAACCTCACATTTGTCGACATTGTATTCCATCTGCCAGATCCTAGCCCATTCACTTAACCTATCCAAATCCCTCTGCAGACTTCCGGTATCCTCTGCACTTTTTGCTTTACCACTTATCTTAGTGTCGTCTGCAAACTTGGACACATTGCACTTTGTCCCCAACTCCAAATCATCTATGCAAATTTTGAACAATTGTGGGCCCAACACTGATCCCCGAGGGACACCACTAGCTACTGATTGCCAACCAGAGAAACACCCATTAATCCCCACTCTTTGCTTTCTATTAATTAACCAATCCTCTATCCATGCTACTACTTTCCCCTTAATGCCATGCATCTTTATCTTATGCAGCAACCTTTTGTGTGGCACCTTGTCAATAGCTTTCTGGAAATGCAGATATGCCACATCCATTGGCTCCCCGTTATCTACCGCACTGGTAATGTCCTCAAAAAATTCCACTAAATTAGTTTGGCACGACCTGCCCTTTATGAACCCATGCTGCGTCTGCCCAATGGGACAATTTCCATCCAGATGCCTCGCTATTTCTTCCTTGATGATAGATTCCAGCATCTTCCCTACGACCGAAGTTAAGCTCACTGGCCTATAATTACCCGCTTTCTGCCTACCTCCTTTTTTAAACAGTGGTGTCACGTTTGCTGGTTTTCAATCCGCCGGGACCACCCCAGAGTCTAGTGAATTTTGGTAAATTATCACTACTGCATTTGCAATTTCCCTTGCCATCTCTTTTAGTATCCTGGGATGCATTCCATCAGGGCCAGTAGACTTGTCTACCTTTAGCCCCATTAGCTTGCCCATCACTATCTCCTTAGTGATAACAATCCGCTCAAGGTCCTCACCTGTCATAGCCTCATTTCCATCAGTCTCTGGCATGTTATATTTGTGTCTTCCACTGTGAAGATCGACCCAAAAAACCTGTTCAGTTCTTCACCCATTTCCTCATCTCCCATTATTAAATCTCCCTTCTCATTCTCTAAAGGACCAATATTTACCTTAGCCACTCTTTTTTGTTTCATATATTTGTAGAAACTTTTACTATCTGTTTATATGTTCTGAGCAAGTTTACTCTCATAATCTATCTTACTCTTCTTAATAGTTTTTTTAGTAGCTTTCAGTTGCCCCCTAAAGATTTCCCAGTCCACTAGTGTCCCACTAATCTTTGCCACTTTGTATGCTTTTTCCTTCAATTTGATACTCTCCCTTATTTCCTTAGATATCCACGGTCAATTTTCCCTCTTTCTACCATCCTTTTTGTTGTATAAACCTTTGCTGAGCTATGGGTTCCACACAGACTGACACTCACTGGGGTACGGGTTCCACACACACTGACTCTCACTGGGGTACGGGTTCCACACACACTGACTCTCACTGGGATACGGGTCCCACACACACTGACTCTCACTGGGGTGCAGTCCCACACACACTGACTCTCACTGGGGTACAGGTCCCACACTCACTGACTGTCACTGGGGTACGGGTCCCACACACTGAATCACACTGGGGTACGGGTCCCCCACACACTGACTCTCACTGGGGTACGGGTCCCACACACACTGACTCTCACTGGGGCACGGGTCCCACACACACTGACTCTCACTGGGGTACGGGTCCCACACACACTGACTCTCACTGGGGTACGGGTCCCACACACACTGACTCTCACTGGGATACGGGTCCGACACACACTGACTCTCACTGGGGTACGGGTCCCCCACCCACTGACTCTCACTGGGGTACGGGTCCCCCACCCACTGACTCTCACTGGGGTATGGGTTCCACACACACTGACTGTCACTGGTCTATGGGTCCCACACACACTGACTCTCACTGGGGTACGGGTTAGAACATAAGAACTAGGAGCAGGAGTCGGCCATCTGGCCCCTCGAGCCTGCTCCGCCATTCAATGAGATCATGGCTGATCTTTTGTGGACTCAGCTCCACTTTACGGCCCGAACACCATAACCCTTAATCCCTTTATTCTTCAAAAAACTATCTATCTTCATCTTTAAAACATTTAATGAAGGAGCCTCAGCTGCTTCACTGGGCAAGGAATTCCATAGCTTCACAATCCTTTGGGTGAAGAAATTCCACCCAAGCTCAGTCCTAAATCTACTTCCCCTTATTTTGAGGCTATGCCCCCTAGTTCTGCTTTCACCCGCCAGTGGAAACAACCTGCCCGCATCTATCCTATCTATTTCCTTCATAATTTTATATGTTTCTATACGATGCCCCCCGCATCCTTCTAAATTCCAATGAGTACAGTCCCAGTCTACTCAACCTCTCCTCATAATTCAACCGCTTCAGCTCTGGGATTAACCTAGTGAATCTCCTCTGCACACCCTCCAGCGCCAGTACGTCCTTTCTCAGGTAAGGAGACCAAAACTGAACACAATACTCCAGGTGTGGCCTCACTAACACCTTATACAATTGCAGCATAACCTCCCTAGTCTTAAACTCCATCCCTCTAGCAATGAAGGACAAATTTCCATTTGCCTTTTTAATCACCTGTTGCACCAGTAAACCAACTTTTTGCGACTCATGCACTAGCACACCCAGGTCTCTCTGCACAGCAGCATGTTTTAATATTTTATCATTTAAATAATAATCCCTTTTGCTGTTATTCCTACCAAAATGGATAACCTCACATTTGTCGACATTGTATTCCATCTGCCAGATCCTAGCCCATTCACTTAACCTATCCAAATCCCTCTGCAGACTTCCGGTATCCTCTGCACTTTTTGCTTTACCACTTATCTTAGTGTCGTCTGCAAACTTGGACACATTGCACTTTGTCCCCAACTCCAAATCATCTATGCAAATTTTGAACAATTGTGGGCCCAACACTGATCCCCGAGGGACACCACTAGCTACTGATTGCCAACCAGAGAAACACCCATTAATCCCCACTCTTTGCTTTCTATTAATTAACCAATCCTCTATCCATGCTACTACTTTCCCCTTAATGCCATGCATCTTTATCTTATGCAGCAACCTTTTGTGTGGCACCTTGTCAATAGCTTTCTGGAAATGCAGATATGCCACATCCATTGGCTCCCCGTTATCTACCGCACTGGTAATGTCCTCAAAAAATTCCACTAAATTAGTTTGGCACGACCTGCCCTTTATGAACCCATGCTGCGTCTGCCCAATGGGACAATTTCCATCCAGATGCCTCGCTATTTCTTCCTTGATGATAGATTCCAGCATCTTCCCTACGACCGAAGTTAAGCTCACTGGCCTATAATTACCCGCTTTCTGCCTACCTCCTTTTTTAAACAGTGGTGTCACGTTTGCTAGTTTTCAATCCGCCGGGACCACCCCAGAGTCTAGTGAATTTTGGTAAATTATCACTACTGCATTTGCAATTTCCCTTGCCATCTCTTTTAATATCCTGGGATGCATTCCATCAGGGCCAGTAGACTTGTCTACCTTTAGCCCCATTAGCTTGCCCATCACTATCTCCTTAGTGATAACAATCCGCTCAAGGTCCTCACCTGTCATAGCCTCATTTCCATCAGTCTCTGGCATGTTATATTTGTGTCTTCCACTGTGAAGATCGACCCAAAAAACCTGTTCAGTTCTTCACCCATTTCCTCATCTCCCATTATTAAATCTCCCTTCACATTCTCTAAAGGACCAATATTTACCTTAGCCACTCTTTTTTGTTTCATATATTTGTAGAAACTTTTACTATCTGTTTATATATTCTGAGCAAGTTTACTCTCATAATCTATCTTACTCTTCTTAATAGTTTTTTTAGTAGCTTTCAGTTGCCCCCTAAAGATTTCCCAGTCCACTAGTGTCCCACTAATCTTTGCCACTTTGTATGCTTTTTCCTTCAATTTGATACTCTCCCTTATTTCCTTAGATATCCACGGTCAATTTTCCCTCTTTCTACCGTCCTTTTTGTTGTATAAACCTTTGCTGAGCTATGGGTTCCACACAGACTGACACTCACTGGGGTACGGGTTCCACACACACTGACTCTCACTGGGATACGGGTCCCCCACACACTGACTCTCACTGGGGTGCAGTCCCACACACACTGACTCTCGCTGGGGTACAGGTCCCACACTCACTGACTGTCACTGGGGTACGGGTCCCACACACTGAATCACACTGGGGTACGGGTCCCCCACACACTGACTCTCACTGGGGTACGGGTCCCACACACACTGACTCTCACTGGGGTATAGTTTCACACACACTGAATCACACTGGGGTACGGGTCCCCCACACACTGACTCTCACTGGGGTGCAGTCCCACACACACTGACTCTCACTGGGGTACAGGTCCCACACTCACTGACTGTCACTGGGGTACGGGTCCCACACACTGAATCACACTGGGGTACGGGTCCCCCACACACTGACTCTCACTGGTGTACGGATTCCACACACACTGACTCTCACTGGGGTACAGGTCCCACACACACTGAGTCTCACTGGGGTATGGGTTCCACACACACTGACTCTCACTGGGGTACGGATTCCACACACACTGACTCTCACTGGGGTACAGGTCCCACACACACTGAGTCTCACTGGGGTATGGGTTCCACACACACTGACTCTCACTGGGGTACGGGTTCCACACACACTGACTCTCACTGGGGTACGGGTCCCACACTCACTGACTGTCACTGGGGTACGGGTCCCACACACCAATTCTCACTGGGGTACGGGTCCCACACACACTGATTCTCACTGGGGTACGGGTCCTACACACACTGACACTCACTGGCGTACGGGTCCCACACACACTGACTCTCACTGGGGTATAGTTTTACACACACTGAATCACACTGGGGTACGGGTCCCCCACACACTGACTCTCACTGGTGTTCGGATTCCACACACACTGACTCTCACTGGAGTACAGGTCCCACACACACTGAGTCTCACTGGGGTATGGGTTCCACACACACTGACTCTCACTGGGGTACGGGTTCCACACACACTGACTCTCACTGGGGTACGGGTTCCACACACACTGACTCTCACTGGGGTACGGGTCCCCCACACACTGACTCTCACTGGGGTACGGGTTCCACACACACTGACTCTCACTGGGGTACGGGTCCCACACTCACTGACTGTCACTGGGGTACGGGTCCCACACACCGATTCTCACTGGGGTACGGGTCCCACACACACTGACTCTCACTGTGGTACGGGTCCTACACACACTGACACTCACTGGCGTACGGGTCCCACACACACTGAGTCTCACTGGTGTACGGATTCCACACACACTGACTCTCACTGGGGTACGGGTTCCACACACCGATTCTCACTGGGGTATGGGTTCCACACACACTGACTCTCACTGGGGTACGGATTCCACACACACTGACTCTCACTGGGGTACAGGTCCCACACACACTGAGTCTCACTGGGGTATGGGTTCCACACACACTGACTCTCACTGGGGTACGGGTTCCACACACACTGACTCTCACTGGGGTACGGGTTCCACACACACTGACTCTCACAGGGGTACGGGTCCCCCACACACTGACTCTCACTGGGGTACGGGTTCCACACACACTGACTCTCACTGGGGTACGGGTCCCACACTCACTGACTGTCACTGGGGTACGGGTCCCACACACCGATTCTCACTGGGGTACGGGTCCCACACACACTGACTCTCACTGGGGTACGGTCCTACACACACTGACACTCACTGGCGTACGGGTCCCACACACACTGAGTCTCACTGGTGTACGGATTCCACACACACTGACTCTCACTGGGGTACTGGTTCCACACACACTGACTCTCACTGGGGTACGGGTCCCACACACACTGACTCTCACTGGGGTACGGATTCCACACACACTGACTCTCACTGGGGTACGGGTTCCACACACACTGACTCTCACTGGGGTACGGGTCCCACACACACTGACTCTCACTGGGGTACGGGTCCCACACACACTGACTCTCACTGGGGTACGGGTCCCACACACACTGACTCTCACTGGGGTACGGGTCCCCCACACACTGACTCTCACTGGGGTACGGATTCCACACACACGGACTCTCACTGGGGTACGGATTCCACACACACTGACTCTCACTGGGGTACGGGTCCCACACACAGTGATTCTCACTGGGGTATGGGTCCCCCATACACTGACTCTCACTGGGGTATGGATTCCACACACACTGACTCTCACTGGGGTACGGGTTCCACACACACTGACTCTCACTGGGGTACGGGTCCCACACACAATGACTCTCACTGGGGTACGGGTCCCACACACACGGACTCTCACTGGGGTACGGGTCCCACACACACTGACTCTCACTGGGGTACGGGTCCCACACACACTGACTCTCACTGGGGCACGGGTCCCACACATACTGACTCTCACTGGGGTACGGGTTCCACACACACTGACTCTCACTGGGGTACGGGTCCCACACACACTGACTCTCACTGGGGCACGGGTCCCACACACACTGACTCTCACTGGGGTACGGGTCCCACACACACTGACTCTCACTGGGGTACGGGTCCCACACACACTGACTCTCACTGGGGTACCGGTCCCCCACACACTGACTCTCACTGGGGTACGGGTTCCACACACACTGACTCTGACTGGGGTACGGGTCCCACACACACTGACTCTCACTGGGATACGGGTCCCACACACACTGACTCTCACTGGGGTACGGGTCCCACACACATTGACTCTCACTGGGATACGGGTCCCACACACACTGACTCTCACTGGGATACGGGTCCCACACACACTGACTCTCACTGGGGTACGGGTCCCACACACACTGACTCTCACTGGGGTACCGGTCCCCCACACACTGACTCTCACTGGGGTACGGGTCCCACACACACTGACTCTCACTGGGATACGGGTCCCACACACACTGACTCTCACTGGGGTACCGGTCCCCCACACACTGACTCTCACTGGGGTACGGGTCCCACACACACTGACTCTCACTGGGGTCGGGTCCCACACACACTGACTCTGGTGCAGTTACAGAATTGCTCCTGAGGTGATGGTGTTATCGTTATTTTTGAGACGAAGGTCGGTTATGATCTGATCCAGCCCAGTCCACGGGAGATTGAACACCCGGTGCGGCCTTTTGCTTTGTGGCTTGAAAATTGAGATTTTTTGAAAAGCCGGATAGTCTCTGAACAGTGTAATTATAAAAGTGGGTTATATAAGCAGCCAGTGTGGCAGGGAGAGAGTGTGGGCCCATCCCCCAGTCCGGGCCTGCTCATCCAGGCTCATACAACTGCTTCACAGGAATTTTTATGTAAATTTTCATTGAGCCGCCAGTCATTATTTACAACTGGAATCTCGGCCTATTCCAGGAACTTTGTGAGAAAGCTCCAATCACAAGGTTCTGTGTAATTCCAAACAGCCCCATTTATTCAGCAGGGAAACTGTTAAATTGTCAGTGAGAGGCCCAGGAGAGGGACAGAGGGAGGCGGACAGAGAGGGGGAGGAGGGCAGAGAGAGAGGGAGAGGGAGAGGGGCAGAGAGAGAGGGAGAGGGGCAGAGAGAGAGGGAGAGGGGCAGGGAGAGAGAGGGAGAGGCAGACAGAGAGAGAGAGAGTGGGGGGGGGGCAGAGAGAGAGTGGGGGGGGGGGCAGAGAGAGAGTGGGGGGGGGGGGCAGAGAGAGGGGGGGAAGAGAGAGAGGGGGGCAGAAGGAGAGGGAGGCAGGCAGAGAGAGAGAGGCAGGCAGAGAGAGAGAGAGGCAGGCAGAGAGAGAGAGAGGCAGGCAGAGAGAGGGAGGCAGGCAGAGAGAGGGAGGCAGGCAGAGAGAGAGAGAGGGAGGCAGAGAGACAGAGGGAGGCAGAGAGAGAGAGGGAGGCAGAGAGAGAGAGGGAGGCAGAGAGAGAGAGAGGCAGGCAGAGAGAGAGAGGCAGGCAGAGAGAGAGAGGCAGGCAGAGAGAGAGAGGCAGGCAGAGAGAGGGAGCCAGGCAGAGAGAGGGAGCCAGGCAGAGAGAGGGAGGCAGGCAGAGAGAGGGAGGCAGGCAGAGAGAGGGAGGCAGGCAGAGAGAGGGAGGCAGGCAGAGAGAGAGAGAGGGACAGGCAGAGAGAGCGAGAGGGGCAGGCAGAGAGAGCGAGAGGCAGAGAGAGAGAGTGAAAGAGAGAGGGGGGAGGCCGAGAGAGAGGAGGACAGGCAGACAGACAGGCAGAGAGAGAGGGGCAGGCAGGCAAAGAAAGCGAGGGCAGGCAGAGAGAGAGAGAGGCAGGCAGAGAGAGAGAGAGGAGCAGGCAGAGAGAGAGAGAGGAGCAGGCAGAGAGCGATAGGGTCAGGCAGAGAGAGAGAGAGGGGCAGGCAGAGAGAGAGAAAGAGGCAGGCAGAGAGAGAGGGAGAGGCAGGCAGAGAGAGAGGGAGAGGCAGGCAGAGAGAGAGGGAGAGGCAGGCAGAGAGAGAGAGGCAGGCAGAGAGAGAGAGAGAGGCTGGCAGAGAGAGAGAGAGAGGCAGGCAGAGAGAGAGAGGCAGGCAGAGAGAGAGAGAGGCAGGCAGAGAGAGAGAGGCAGGCAGAGAGAGAGAGGCAGGCAGAGAGAGAGAGAGGAGCAGGCAGAGAGAGAGAGAGGCAGGCAGAGAGAGAGAGAGAGGGGCCAGCAGAGAGAGAGAGAGGCAGGCAGAGAGAGAGAGAGAGAGGGGCAAAGAGAGAGAGAGAGAGGGGCAGGCAAAGAGAGAGAGAGGCAGGCAAAGAGAGAGAGAGAGGGGCAAAGAGAGAGAGAGAGGAGCAGGCAAAGAGAGAGAGAGGCAGGCAGAGAGAGAGGGCAGGCAGGCAGAGAGAGGGGGCAGGCAGGCAGAGAGAGAGAGGCAGGCAGAGAGAGAGAGAGAGGGGCAGGCAGAGAGAGAGAGAGGCAGGCAGAGAGAGAGAGAGAGAGGGGCAAAGAGAGAGAGAGAGAGGGGCAGGCAAAGAGAGAGAGAGGCAGGCAGAGAGAGAGAGAGAGGGGCAAAGAGAGAGAGAGAGGAGCAGGCAAAGAGAGAGAGAGGCAGGCAGAGAGAGAGGGCAGGCAGGCAGAGAGAGGGGGCAGGCAGGCAGAGAGAGAGGGGCAGGCAGAGAGCGAGGGGCAGGCAGAGAGCGAGGGGCAGGCAGAGAGCGAGGGGCAGGCAGAGAGCGAGGGGCAGGCAGAGAGCGAGGGGCAGGCAGAGAGCGAGGGGCAGGCAGAGAGCGAGGGGCAGGCAGAGAGCGAGGGGCAGGCAGAGAGCGAGGGGCAGGCAGAGAGCGAGGGGCAGGCAGAGAGCGAGGGGCAGGCAGAGAGCGAGGGGCAGGCAGAGAGCGAGGGGCAGGCAGGGAGAGAGAGCGGGATGGACAGAGAGTGAGCTCGGAGAGGGAGAGAGTGGGAGATGGAGTCCACGAGGCAGTCGACCATATGGGAGTCACAGTTTAGTCCAATCCAGTATCTGATTGCCCAGCCCCTTTGACCCACATACGCAAACCCCCACCCCCACGACCCACAAAGTCACTCGCAGATGATGCACTAACCTTCGGGACCAGAAGCTGATATTTCCCTTATAAACTGAGTAGTACTGAGGCCGACTGTCCTGGACAGCTGAGCAGTGGACAAGCAGGAATGTAACTGCTCAGAACGTCCTGAGTGACTGATGTTTCTGGAACTCGGCTTGGAAAGCTGGGGCTCAGACGAGTGTGAGAGACAGTAATTGAGCAAGGGCAAAGCAAGGGGGGGGTGAGGAAGGTGAGGGGGAGACAGAGTCAGAGGTTGTGAACACAAAAACAGGAGGAGGCAATTCGGTTCGTCAAATATTCACAACAGTCATGGCTAATCTTCTACTTTCAGCAACACTTTCCCGCCCGATTCTCCTTCCCAAGTCGAATGGTTTCGAACGTCAATAAACTCGATGACGGAGTAGCCTTGGCTCTTTCGGTCAGTGAAATGAAGATCCATAGCCTCGAAACAAATGAACGACTCCTCGCCTCAGTCCTAAAGGCCACCCGTCCTCCAGTGACAGCTCTCACCGATTCTCGACTCCCCAGGCAGGCCAGACAGACTCAGCACCCATCCACGTAAACCTTCTCAGAACTCATCATTTCAATGCCTTCACCTCTCAATTCTTCCAAACTCGAAGTAATTGAGGTCCATTCTGCACAATAAAACTACACTCTGATCTAAAGCAAGTATCTCCTTCCTTAGGCATTTCTGATGACTTCACCATAGCTCTGTTAGTGCATCATGACCTCTTTCCACTCTTCAATCTCTTTGTAATAAAGACCAACATCGTATCTGCATGTTAACTGTCTGTGATTTATGTACAAAGACATTCTCCACATTTGAAAAACAAACCCTGGACATGAAAAGGTCGCTCGGCTCAGTTAATGTTGGTGCTAATGCTCCACATGAACGGCCTCCCATCAAAATCCACATTCTCACCTTTCCCGAATTTCACTTCAAACCTACCTTTTTTTTCTTTTAAATTTAGAGTACCCAATTCATTTTTTCCAATTAATGGGCAATTTAGCGTGGCCAATCCACCTACCCTGCACATCTTTTGGGTTATGGGGATGAAACCCACGCAGACACGGGGAGAATGTGCAAACTCCACACAGACAGTGACCCAGAGCCGGGATTGAACCTGGGACCTCGGCGCTGTGAGGCCGCAGTGCTAACCACTGCGCCAGCGTGCCACCCTTCAAACCTACCTAATGTCTCGCTTTTCTACTTTCTCTGTGCAAGTGGATACGGTCACATTTCTCGACACTGTGTTTCATCTGTTATCTTTCCCACTTATTTAATCTATTGAAATGCTTCTTGCTGCCTCTGTGCAGGAGTGGGTGCGACTGGGGATCCGGGCTTTGTAGAGGGTCTCAGACCGGGGGCAGTGCACGGTGCTGAATATCAGCATCCGCTCTGGGAGACCCACTCATCTCTCTATCCTGCCCATCTCCAACCTCAATCTCACCCCAGTGACCCTGAATCAAACACTCGCTGCATGCTGCCTCTGACCAGCTCCAGCTGCTGGATGAGTGAAGGGGATTTTCCCAAAGTCTGGATCAGTTTGGAGTTCCATTCAATTCCCATTGTGCAGATATTGGTCAGGGGTTGCTCATGTTCCATCAACAGGGCATTCTGCCCCTCTGCTTTGTGCTGCTGTTTCTGCTCCACACCAACCTCCTCCCACCGCGCCCTCCCCATCTCCCCCCATCACCTTATCCTTCCATCCCTCCCTCCCGCCATGTCTCTATTCAGCTTCACCCTTCAATGTCTCGATACTACTCACCCTGTGGGAGCCAGTTCCACATTCTCCCCACTCACTGGGTCGGAGCTGTGGGACATTGTAGCTCTGATCATGAAATGTGTCTCCACCTCCACCAGCTACCTCAGAGTCCAGTATTACAGCCCTGGTCACGGTGTGAAATCCTGGGAGCTACTGACCCTCTCAATGCCCCTCCATTCAGACAGACTCCCCCTGCCCAGGACAGGGTCCGGCACACTCTGCCATGTACGCAATGAGGAATGTCAACATTTGGTTAGGTCAGTTGGTCACATTTAGTGCCGTACCTCACTGCTCACACTCGCGGTGTGAATAATTGTGAGCGCATCCACTGGACGCCCCGCATCAAGTGTCAATTCAAAGAGAGTCAGCCAGCAGCACTGTACCCCAGTTATATACTCACACACCCACGCCCCACTGTTAAACATAGATAGCACAGACATGATGGATGAATGGCCTCTTTCTGAGCTTAAACATTCTGCGACAGAGCTGTAGCCACCAGCAAAGTACCCATTAGACAGTGTCTAAAACTACCCGACAATCTATCCCTTCTCTCTGATCAATAGGAGAATGGTTACCTTGGGCCAGGTGTGTCCAGTATTGAGGTAGGGACAGCACCTCGAACTCCTCAAAGTTACAGAGCAGCCTGCGGTACACGGAGCAATGACACAGGGCACAGAGACTTCAGCAACCCGCCATCAGGAGGCGCCGCAAGGGCAGGTTGCGGAGATTTGGCGAGTTTCCCACGGGAGACGTCTTGGTGGGAGATCAGCTCCTCCTTTTCCCTCGGCAACCCCCCCCCCCCCCCCCCCCCACCCCCCCGTGGGGGATCCGTGCGGGGAAAAGCCACCCAAACTGGGATACCGCACAATGCAGCACGTTACCATGGCAGCAGGTTTCACAGCAGGGTGGTACATCAGGTAGACATTAAAACAGACACATCTTAAAACCAGAGAGGCAAATGCCCCCAGCTCCCAGACTTTGTGACAATAGAACCTATCCCAAAACAAGTGGTGGCTCCCCCCTCGCCCCCCCCCCCCCACTTTGCTTGGGGCTCCATCTCAGAGTTAAATTGATCTGATTTCTTCCGAAGTGGCCAAAGACTGGGAAACAACACAGTAAATTAGCCTTCATCTACAAACATCTATAAAACATTGCGCTCAACGTACAACACACCCAGAGACACAGTCTCCCGAATTCCTGTGGACTCTCAAACCTGTACTACAAGTTTCCCTCTCTGTGGCCCGCTCTCTCCCTCTCTCACATCCTCTTTGGCAGAAAGTGTCAACTGCACCAGATGCTGTTATTCCCAACAAAGGAAATCTCTTACATGTGCTGTTCCAGTGGGTCAGAGAGTGAGCCCGGGATTGCTGTGACACAACCCCCTTCCTCCCACACACATCCCTGCTGCTTGCGCGAGGAGGCCCGCAGCCGTATCCAGTGCAGGGCAGTTGTGAGTCACCTGGGACAACATGACACAACAGGGCGGGACACAACTCGAAGCTTGGGTTACCTGGATACGCACAAAGCACTGTACACTCATGCTCTCCTTCCCACACTGCACTCCCATCCTCTCCTCGCTCCAGCCCCACTGCTCGGTCTCCCTTCGTTACGTCTCACTCTCAGCCTTTAACTCGCAGCCACCGTTTCTCTCTGTTCAACTATTTCTCCCTAACCCCCCCCCGCCCCCCAATGCAGCCGGAGGTTAAAGCAGTGCAGGGCGGATGGTACTACAGTGCAGACAAGGCAAGAGAAACTCGTCACACAATGGTGCGGAGGGGCTTAGGGGGGGAATAACAATGGGGGGGGGGGGGGAAGTTAGAGAGCGGGGGAGGGGTGCGGGCAGAGCGGGGGAGGGGTGCGGGCAGAGAGGGGGAGGGGCGCGGGCAGAGAGGGGGAGGGGCGCGGGCAGAGAGGGGGAGGGGCGAGGGCAGAGAGGGGGAGGGGCGAGGGCAGAGAGGGGGAGGGGCGAGGGCAGAGGGGGGTGCGTGGGCAGAGAGGGGGAGGGGCGTGGGCAGAGAGGGGGAGGGGCGTGGGCAGAGAGGGGGAGGGGCATGGGCAGAGAGGGGGAGGGGTGTGGGCAGAGAGGGGAGGGGTGTGGGCAGAGGGGGGAGGGGCATGGGCAGAGGGGGGAGGGGGTGGGCAGAGAGGGGGAGGGTGGCGTGGGCAGAGAGGGGGGGCCTTGGGCAGAGAGGGGGAGGGGCTTGGGCAGAGAGGGGGAGGGGTGTGGGCAGAGAGGGGGAGGGGTGTGGGCAGAGAGGGGGAGGGGCTTGGGCAGAGAGTGGGAGGGGCGTGGGCAGAGAGGGGGAGGGGCGTGGGCAGAGATGGGGAGGGGCGTGTGCAGAGAGGGGGAGGGGCGTGTGCAGAGAGGGGGAGGGGCTTGGGCAGAGAGGGGGAGGGATTGGGTCAGGGAGGGGGAGGGGCTTGGGCAGAGATGGGGAGGGGCGTGGGCAGAGATGGGGAGGGGCGTGGGCAGAGAGGGGGAGGGTCGTGGGCAGAGAGGGGGAGGGGCGTGGGCAGAGAGGGGGAGGGGCGTGGGCAGAGAGGGGGAGGGGCGTGGGCAGAGAGGGGGAGGGGCGTGAGCAGAGAGGGGGAGGGGCGTGGGCAGAGAGGAGAGGTGCTTGGTCAGAGAGGGGAGGGGCATGGGCAGAGAGGGGGAAGGGCGTGGGCAGAGAGGGGGAGGGGCGTGGGCAGAGAGGGGAAGGGCGTGGGCAGAGAGAGGGTGAGGGGCGTGGGCAGAGAGGGGGAGGGTGTGGGCAGAGAGGGGGAGGGGCTTGGGTAGAGAGGGGGAGGGGCCAGGCCAGGGAGGGGGAGGGGCTTGGGCAGAGATGGGGAGGGCGTGGGCAGAGATGGGGAGGGCCATGGGCAGAGACGGGGAGGGTTGTGGGCAGAGAGGGGGAGGGGCGTGGGCAGAGAGGGGAGGGGCATGGGCAGAGAGTGGCGGGGTATGGGGAGAGAGGGGAGGGGCATGGGCAGAGAGGGGAGGGGCGTGGGCCGAGAGGGGAGGGGCGTGGGCCGAGAGGGGAGGGGCGTGGGCAGAGAGGGGAGGGGCGTGGGCAGAGAGGGGAGGGGCGTGGGCAGAGAGGGGAGGGGTGTGGGCAGAGAGGGGAGGGGCGTGGGCAGAGAGGGGAGGGGCGTGGGCAGAGAGGGGAGGGGCGTGGGAAGAGAGGGGAGGGGCGTGGGCAGAGAGGGGAGGGGCGTGGGCAGAGAGGGAGGGGCGTGGGCAGAGAGGGGAGGGGCGTGGGCAGAGAGGGGAGGGGCGTGGGCAGAGAGGGGAGGGGCGTGGGCAGAGAGGGGAGGGGCGTGGGCAGAGAGGGGAGGGGCGTGGGCAGAGAGGGGGAGGGGTGTGGGCAGAGAGGGGGAGGGGTGTGGGCAGAGAGGGAGAGGGGCATGGGCAGAGAAGGGGAGGGGCGTGGGCAGAGGGGGTAGGGCGTGGGCAGAGAGGGGGTAGGGCGTGGGCAGAGAGGGGAGGGGCGTGGGCAGAGAGGGGAGGGGTGTGGGCAGAGAGGGGAGGGGTGTGGGCAGAGAGGGGGAGGGGCTTGGGCAGAGGGGGAGGGGCAGGTGCAGCACGGGGTTAGATACAGAGTAAAGCTCCCTCTACAATGACCCATCAAACACTCCCAGGACAGGTACAGCACGGGGTTAGATACAGAGTAAAGCTCCCTCTACACTGTCCCCATCAAACACTCCCAGGACAGGTACAGCACAGGGTTAGATACAGAGTAAAGCTCCCTCTACACTGTTCCCATCAAACACTCCCAGGACAGGTACAGCACGGGGTTAGATACAGAGTAAAGCTCCCTCTACACTGTCCCCATCAAACACTCCCAGGAGAGGTACAGCACGGGGTTAGATACAGAGTAAAGCTCCCTCTACACTGTCGCCATCAAACACTCCCAGGACAGGTACAGCACGGGGTTAGATACAGAGTAAAGCTCCCTCTACACTGTCGCCATCAAACACTCCCAGGACAGGTACAGCACGGGGTTAGATACAGAGTAAAGCTCCCTCTACACTGTCGCCATCAAACACTCCCAGGACAGGTACAGCATGCGGTCAGATACAGAGTAAAGTCCCTCATACAGAGGACTGAGGCTAGACTTAAACTTTCAAAACTTAGATCAATAGATTGTTGTTGGCTCCAGGTATTGGGGATTCGAAATAGGAACGGAGGTAGGTGAATGTAATTGAGGTACTGGCGAGCCAGCGTGGAAGAAGTTCAAGGGGCCGAATGCCGAATTTCTTGAAAGGCATTCAGGGGAGTTTTCTGTATCAATATGTGGACAGTCCGAGAGATGAAGCAGTACAGGACCTGGTTGTGGGGAACGAAGCCCGGCAAGTCTTCAATGTGGCAGTGGGGGAGTATTTTAGCGATAGTGAACACAACACAGTACGGTTCAAGTTTGTATGGACAAGGAAAAAGATAACCTGCAAAAGATGGTTTTGGATTGGGGCAGAGCAGATTTTACTAAAATAAGGTAGGATCTTTCCAAAGTTGACTGGGAACAGCTTTTTGTGGGAAAACCTACGACGGACCAGTGGAGGGCATTCAAAAAGGAAATGGGGAGAGTCCATTTTCCCTACAGGGGAAGTGTAGGAGCAATAAGTTCTGACATCCCTCGATGTCTCGGACAATCCAGGACAGGATAAGGAGGAAGAGAAAGGCTTCGAGCCAGTCCAAAGAAAGAACTTCACCTGCGGCACAAGAGGAATATAGGAAGCGTAAGAGGGACCTTGAGGAAGCAATTAGAAGAGCAAAAAGGGGTAATGAAAAAGGACTTGTGGATAAGATTAGGGAGAATCAGAAGATACTCTATAAATAAAGTAAGGGAAGAGGTTAATCAGGGAAAGAGTTGAGCCCATTAGAGACCAAGGGGACCGTGGACAATGTGTGTGTGAAGCCGCAGGACATTGCTAGTGTGTTAAATGAATACTTCTCATCGGTCTTCATTCAGGAGAAGGACATAGGTATAGAATTGAGGAAATTGGACTGCGAGGATGGCGAGCATATGAAGCAATTTAACATACAAAGTATTGGAGGCTTAGACGGGCTTAAAAATAGACAAATCCCCAGGCTCGGATGAAGTGCAAGTTTTTAAATCCTCTCTAGCCACGGGGGAAATGTCAGAGGACTGGGAACAGCTAATGTTGTTCCACTTTTCCCCTTGTGATTGACCCCTCAACCAAGAGGAACAGCTGCTTCCTATTTACCCTGTCCAGACTCCTCAATCTTATACACCTCAATCATATCCCCCCTCAGCCTTCTGGCTCTAAAGAAGACAATCCAAACCTATCCAGTCTCTACTATAGCTCCATCACAGGCAACAATCATGGTGAATCTCCTCTGTACCCCTCTAGTGCAATCACTTCCTTCCTATAGTGAGGTGACCAGAACTGCACACTGTACTCCAGCTGTGGCCTAACTAACGTTTTGTACATCTCCGTACACTTGCAGACTCCGCACAGACAGTGACCAAAGCCGGAATCGAACCTGGGACCCTGTAGCTGTTAAGCAACTGTGCTAACACTGTGCTACCCAAGATCTGTATCTTTAAACATTATACAGAAGACGTGTCCGTTTTTATCTGCATCTTTAAACAGTACACACTGGACATGTGAAATGAAATGAAAATCGCTTATTGTCACAAGTAGGCTTCAAATGAAGTTACTGTGAAAAGCGACTAGCCACATTCCGGCACCTGTTCGGGGAGGCTGGTACGGGAATCGAACCGTGCTGCTGGCCTGCCTCGGTCTGCTTTCAAAGCCAGCGAATTAGCCCTGTGCTAAACAGCCCCTAATCCATGTTGATCAGGTTCTTGTCTGCAATGACTCTCTGGGGCCTGTTCGGAGAGCTGGTTTACGAAACTATGATTTGCATAATTCTGCTCAGCACCCCGTGCTTTGGAAGTGTGCAGCGTTGAACTGTGTAAATGTTAATGATGAAACAGCTGTCACGTGGCCATATTCTGGAAAAGCATTTGCTGCCCCTGAGCAGGGATATGAAGTATCGCTCTCACACACACTGTTTCGAACGTGGCTGCCATCGCCACTGTCACCAGCTGGGAGATGCTGACCTGCTCTCCTCCACTCCCTTTTAATCACAGAAGTGTACAGCAGAGCAAGAGGCCATTCAGCCCATGTGCTGGCTCCCTGAAAGAGCTAGCCAATCATAGAACATAGAACATAGAAAATACAGCACAGAACAGGCCCTTCGGCCCACGATGTTGTGCCGAACCTTTGTCCTAGATTAATCATAGATTATCATTGAATTTACAGTGCAGAAGGAGGCCACTCGGCCCCCCGAGTCCGCACCGGCCCCCGGAAAGAGCACCCTACCCAAACTCAACACCTCCACCCAACACCAAGGGCAATTTGGACATTAAGGGCAATTTATCATTGGCCAATTCACCTAACCCGCACATCTTTGGACTGTGGGAGGAAACCGGAGCACCCGGAGGAAACCCACGCAGTCACGGGGAGGACGTGCAGACTCCGCACAGACAATGACCCAAGCCGGAATCGAACCTGGGACCCTGGAGCTGTGAAGCAATTGCGCTATCCACAATGCTACCGTGCTGTCCTTAAGAACAAATAAATCTACACTACATCATTTTACCGTCATCCATGTACCTATCCAATAGCTGCTTGAAGGTCCCTAATGTTTCCGACTCAACTACTTCCACAGGCAGTGCATCCATGCCCCCACTACTCTCTGGGTAAAGAACCGACCTCTGATATCCCTCCTATATCTTCCACCTTTCACCTTAAATTTATGTCCCCTTGTAATGGTGTGTTCCACCCGGGGAAAAAGTCTCTGACTGTCTACTCTATCTATTCCCCTGATCATCTTATAAACCTCTATCAAGTCGCCCCTCATCCTTCTCCGTTCTAATGAGAAAAGGCCTAGCACCCTCACCCTTTCCTCATAAGACCTACTCTCCATTCCAGGCAACATCCTGGTAAATCTTCTTTGCACCTTTTCCAGAGCTTCCACATCCTTCCTAAAATGAGGCGACCAGAACTGTACACAGTACTCAAAATGTGGCCTTACCAAAGTTTTGTACAGCTGCATCATCACCTCACGGCTCTTAAATTCAATCCCTCTGTTAATGAACGCGAGCACACCATAGGCCTTCTTCACAGCTCTATCCACTTGAGTGGCAACTTTCAAAGATGTATGAACATAGACCCCAAGATCTCTCTGCTCCTCCACATTGCCAAGAACTCTACCGTTAACCCTATATTCCGCATTCATATTTGTCCTTCCAAAATGGACAACCTCACACTTTTCAGGGTTAAACTCCATCTGCCACTTCTCAGCCCAGCTCTGCATCCTATCTATGTCTCTTTGCAGCCGACAACAGCCCTCCTTACTATCCACAACTCCACCAATCTTCGTATCGTCTGCAAATTTACTGACCCACCCTTCAACTCCCTCATCCAAGTCATTAATGAAAATCACAAACAGCAGAGGACCCAGAACTGATCCCTGCGGTACGCCACTGGTAACTGGGATCCAGGCTGAATATTTGCCATCCACCACCACTCTCTGACTTCTATCGGTTAGCCAGTTCGTTATCCAACTGGCCAAATTTCCCACTATCCCATGCCTCCTTACTTTCTGCATAAGCCTACCATGGGGAACTTTATCAAATGCCTCACTAAAATCCATGTACACTACATCCACTGCTTTACCTTCATCCACATGCTTGGTCACCTCCTCAAAGAATTCAATAAGATTTGTAAGGCAAGACCTACCCCTCACAAATCCGTGCTGACTATCCCTAATCAAGCAGTGTCTTTCCAGATGCTCAGAAATCCTATCCTTCAGTACCCTTTCCATTACTTTGCCTACCACCGAAGTAAGACTAACTGGCCTGTAATTCCCAGGGTTATCCCTAGTTCCTTTTTTGAACAGGGGCACGACATTCGCCACTCTCCAATCCCCTGGTACCACCCCTGTTGACAGTGAGGACGAAAAGATCATTGCCAACGGCTCTGCAATTTCATCTCTTGCTTCCCATAGAATCCTTGGATATATCCCATCAGGCCCGGGGGACTTGTCTATCCTCAAGTTTTTCAAAATGCCCAACACATCTTCCTTCCTGACAAGTATTTCCTCGAGCTTACCAATCTGTTTCACACTGTCCTCGCCAACAATATCGCCCCTCTCATTTGTAAATACAGAAGAAAAATACTCATTCAAGACCTCTTCTATTTCTTCAGACTCAATACACAATCTCCCGCTACTGTCCTTGATCGGACCTACCCTCGCTCTAGTCATTCTCATATTTCTCACATATGTGTTTTCCTTGATCCTACCCGCCAAAGATTGTTCATGCCCTCTCTTAGCTCTCCTAATCCCTTTCTTCAGTTCCCTCCTGGCTATCTTGTATCCCTCCAATGCCCTGTCTGAACCTTGTTTCCTCAGCCTTACATAAGTCACCTTTTTCCTCTTAACAAGACATTCAACCTCTCTTGTCAACCATGGTTGCCTCACTCGACCATCTCTTCCCTGCCTGACAGGGACATACATATCAAGGACACGTAGCACCTGTTCCTTGAACAAGTTCCACATTTCACTTGTGTCCTTCCCTGCCAGCCTATGTTCCCAACTTATGCACTTCAATTCTTGTCTGACAACATCGTATTTACCCTTCCCCCAATTGTAAACCTTGCCCTGTTGCACGTACCTATCCCTCTCCATTACTAAAGTGAAAGTCACAGAATTGTGGTCACTATCTCCAAAATGCTCCCCCACTAACAAATCTATCACTTGCCCTGGTTCATTACCCAGTACTAAATCCAATATTGCCCCTCCTCTGGTCGGACAATCTACATACTGTGTTAGAAAAGCTTCCTGGACACACTGCACAAACACCACCCCATCCAAACTATTTGATCTAAAGAGTTTCCACTCAATATTTGGGAAGTTAAAGTCGCCCATGACTACTACCCTATGACTTCTGCACCTTTCCAAAATCTGTTTCCCAATCTGTTCCTCCACATCTCTGTTACTATTGGGGGGCCTATAGAAAACTCCTAACAAGGTGACTGCTCCTTTCCTATTTCTGACTTCAACCCATACTACCTCAATAGGGTGATACTCCTCGAACTGCCTTTCTGCCGCTGTTATACTATCTCTAATTAATAATGCCACCCCCCCCACCTCTTTTACCACCCTCCCTAATCTTATTGAAACATCTATAACCAGGGACCTCCAACAACCATTTCTGCCCCTCTTCTATCCAAGTTTCCGTGATGGACACCACATCGTAGTCCCAAGTACCGATCCATGCCTTAAGTTCACCCACCTTATTCCTGATGCTTCTTGCGTTGAAGTATACACACTTCAACCCATCTCCGTGCCTGCAAATACTCTCCTTTGTCAGTGTTCCCTTCCCCACTGCCTCATTACATGCTTTGGCGTCCTGAATATCGGCTACCTTAGTTGCTGGACTACAAATCCGGTTCCCATTCCCCTGCCAAATTAGTTTAAACCCTCCCGAAGAGTACTAGCAAACCTCCCTCCCAGGATATTGGTGCCCCTCTGGTTCAGATGCAACCCGTCCTGCTTGTACAGGTCCCACCTTCCCCAGAATGCGCTCCAATTATCCAAATACCTGAAGCCCTCCCTCCTACACCATTCCTGCAGCCACGTGTTCAACTGCACTCTCTCCCTATTCCTAGCCTCGCTATCACGTGGCACCGGCAACAAACCAGAGATGACAACTCTGTCTGTCCTGGCTTTCAACTTCCAGCCTAACTCCCTAAACTTGTTTATTACCTCCACACCCCTTTTCCTACCTATGTCGTTGGTACCAATGTGCACCACGACTTCTGGCTGCTCACCCTCCCCCTTAAGGATCCTGAAGACACGATCCGAGACATCCCTGGCCCTGGCACCCGGGAGGCAACATACCTTCCGGGAGTCTCGCTCGCGACCACAGAATCTCCTATCTATTCCCCTAACCATTGAATCTCCTACAACTATTGCTTTTCTATTCTCCCCCCTTCCCTTCTGAGCCCCAGAGCCAGACTCCGTGCCAGAGACCTGACCGCTAGGGCCTTCCCCCGGTAGGTCATCCCCCCCAACAGCATCCAAAACGGTATACTTGTTTTGAAGGGGAACGGCCACGAGGGATCCCTGCACTGTCTGCCTGTTTGTTTTTTTCCCCCTGACTGTAACCCAGCTATTCTTGTCCTGTACCTTGGGTGTGGTTACCTCCCTGTAACTCTTCTCAATCACCCCCTCTGCCTCCCGGATGATCCGAAGTTCATCCAGCTTCAGCTCCAGTTCCCTAACACGGTCTTTGAGGAGCTGAAGTTGGGTGCACTTCCCGCAGGTATAGTCAGTGGGGACACCGGTGGTATCCCTCACAACCCACATCCTACAGGAGGAGCATGTAACTGGCCTAGCCTCCATCCCCTCTTACCTGACAGAATATAGCTGCTGTGTGGACTAACTAGATCTCCGCCCTCCGACTCTGCTCCCAGTCAGCTACACTTCCTGTAAACTCCTGGCTCTCTTCGCACTCTTTGCGGAAATGTCGGAAACAAAATAAAAGGAGCACCTTACTCCCTCCTCACCTAACTCCCTCGGTCACCAAACTCTCACTATCGCACTCAAAAAGCACCAAATTCAGCACTCAGTGCAAACCAGTCCCAATCAGTCCCAATTTATTCCTTTTCTAGTGTTAATCAAGTTCCTTTTTGGAATTTACTGTTGAATCTGTTTCCATTGCCTCTACAGGCATCACCCTCCACATCGCAACTTGCTGCCTTAAAGAATTTTCATCTTCCCCCTTGTTTTTTTCTGCCAATTGTCTTAAATCTGATTCCTCTGGTTACTGACCCTTCTACCGGTGAAACGAGTTTCTGCCCAACCCAAAAGATGTGCAGGGTACGTGGATTGGCCATGCTAAATTGCCCCTGAATTGGAAAAAAAAAATTGGTACTCTAAATTTATTGAAAAAAAAATAAAGGAGTTTCTGCTGATTTCTCTAAAAAAGCTCTTTGCTGAGTGTTTGGTCAGTGCTTACGGTCTACTCTATTCCTCAGGTTTAAAATAGTATACCAGCAAGGTTAATAAAAATATACAAGAACAGAAAATAACTAATTGAGTAAAATAATTAAGTAATTATTTGAAACACATTCCAGATGGCAGGGCTGGCAATGTGTGACGGCTGCAGCATGTGGGAGCTCCTGGACACCAGTGTTCATGGCTCGAGGAGCTTCGGCTCAGAGTCACAGAGTTGGAGACTGATCTGTGGGCACATCAGGGATGGGGAATGTTACTATGTGCCAGCAGGCAGTCACAGAGAGGGTCTTCCGATTTGGTCAGTGGTCAGGGACAAGAGGATAAGAGTGCAAATGAGGAAAGTACGGGGCTCCGGGGAGCCTTGGTATTGCAGTTTTCCAACAAGTTTGAGGTTCTCTCACCTTGCTTGGATTAGACTGCGGGCTGCAGGGTGGATGGGCTGAGAGCACCGTGGTACAGGAAGCCATTCAAGTGCAGGGAGTAAGAAGGAGTGTGGTGGTTGCAGGGGATAGGCTAGTGAGGGGATTGATACAGATCTCCGCAGCAAAGAGGCAGAGTACAGAAGGCTGCCTGCCCAGTGCCAGGACATCTGCTCGGGGTTGAAGATGAACTTACAGTGGGCTGGGTAGGACCCAGTCGCCCTGGTCTACGTAGATACCAACAACATAGGCAGGACAAAGGAGGAGGCTCTGCATGATCAGTAAGAGGAGTGGGGCACCAAATTAAGAATCAGAATCGCAAACGCCATATCTCTGGATTACTATCTGAGCCACGTGAAAATTGACATCGGACAAATAAGATTAGAGAAATAAACATGTCTCTCAAAAAGTGGTGGGGTAGAAGTGGGTTCCAGTTTGTGGGACATTGGCACATTGGGTAAAGTGGGGCTGTACCATTGGGATGGTCTACACCTGAAACTTGCTGGGACCCATTTTCTACTGAGCCGTATAACAAAGGAAATAGGTTTAACTATCATGACGTAGAGCGAGGCAAACAGCGCGGGGTTCAATTCCCGTTCCGGCTGAGATTATCCATGAAGACCCCGCCTTCTCAAACTCGCCTGAGGTGTGGTGACCCTCAGGTTAAACCACCACCAGTCAGCTCCCCCCCTCAAAGGGGAAAGCAGCCTCTGGTCACCTGGGACTGTGGCCACTTTACTTACTTTGTAGCAAAGCAAATAGGCAGGATTGTAAACTGAATAGTGGGGACAAGTATTAAGTTGGGAAGATGTAGTAAATTAGAAAGGGGACAAGGCAAGAGAGAAAGGTAATATGGAAATAATAAACTTGAAGGGAAATAGAGTACAAATCTACGAGTAAATCCGCAGATAAGGCTGCAGGTTACAAAAGTACTAAAAGGATAAAACTAAGGGGTCTGTATCTGTAGAAACTTAGCATTCCAAACAAAATAGATTAACTGATAGCGCAAATAGAAATTTATAAGTACAATCTAATAGTCATTGCAGAGACAGGGCTACAAGATGACATAGATTGAAACCCGAATATTGAAGGATACGTGAAATTTAGGAAAGACAGGAAGTTGAGAAAAGGTGGCGGCGTGGCTCCGTTATTTAACGGTGATATTAGCACAACTTGGACGACCCAAGTTCAAGACACCAGGATGTAGAAGCCAATTACTTAGAAGTGAGAAATTATAAAGGCAGCAAATCACTGGTGGGAGTGGTGTGTAGGCCTCCAAATTGTAACTATGAGGTAGAACCAAGTATAAAGGAAAAGATAATGAGAGCTTGTCAGAAAGGTACAGCGATAATTATGGGAGATTTTTAATCTACGTATAGGATGGGAAAATACTATGGGCAAAGATAGCTTAGATGATACGTTCATGGAACGTTTTGGGGATAGTTTCACTGAACAGCATGTTCTGGCACCAACCAGAGAGCAGGTCACACCAGACCTGGTATCGTGCAACAAGGTAGGATTCACTCATGACCTCTTAGTGAAGGTACCCCTAGGTAGCAGTGATCATAATATGATTTAATCTTACATCCAGTTGGAAGGAGAGGAGAGTGTGGGTTGAAGACTAGCATTTTAAACTTGCATAAGGACAATTAGGAGGGCAACACAGCAGAGTTAGCTAAAATGAATTGACAAATTAGGTTAAGTGATAGGTCAATAGTGACAACAGTGGAAGACATTTAAAGGGATATTTCAGAACACACAGAACAGGTACGTTCCAATGAGAAGGAACATTTCCAAGGGTGGACCCATCATCCATTGTTCATTTCAAGTTAAAGACTATGAGATTAATGTAGAAATTGTTCCATATTATATTTCATATTTGTGGCAGTAATGTTATTAAAAACCCTGGCTTTATGAAATGAAATGGAAATCGCTTATTGTCACAAGTAGGCTTCAAATGAAGTTACTGTGAAAAGCCCCTAGTCGCCACATTCCGGCGCCTGTTCGGGGAGGCTGGTACGGGAATTGAACCGTGCTGCTGGCCTGCCTCGGTCTGCTTTCAAAGCCAGCGATTTAGCCCACTGTGCTAAACCCTACATACAGGCAGTATGTCTGGTAAAGCTGCGATTAAGGTGTTGTAAAATAGTGAGGTACTATTTCATCCCAATCACTTAGTTGGTTACAGCTAATGGAACATTGTTTATATTTTGAATGGTTACCTGGAGAATAGATAATTTATGAGGGATTTAATCTAGTCCTGGCTAATCAGGTCATAGAATTTAGTGGGATTCAGATTATGAAATTAATGGGAGGAGCCAGGTCGGTTTGTAGTTTTGCAGCCGGCCATAGTATTTGAGTCTGACAAGATAGATGTGTACTGGATCTGCCCTTGAAAGGGTCTCTCCCTAAAAATACATACACAGTTAAGCAAGCAACCTATTTTGTAAATTTTATAAGTGGCAGTTGAACTGTATTGGGTCGCTTAACTGGAATTAGTGGCAGGTAGATAGTAAGTTCAGGTTTTTTCTTTTGTTTAAGAACTGTTTAACAGTTAATTGTAAAGCTATTTCTTTGACGTTAATGTGGTTAATTCTGTGTTTAAATTAAAGTTTGTTTCAATATAAAAGACATCCATTGGTCAGTGTTATCACTCCTGGGGTGAAGTAGCCTTTCCAATTAGTTTTACAACGAGAAACGGTGCTCAGGCTTCTCGTCCAGTGTCCTAACTAAAGTCGGGTTTCCTAACTGCCAATCAGGGACAGATCAGAAGATTGGAAAGAATATAAAGAACAGCAAAGAATCACAAAAAGATTAATAAGGAGTGAAAAATTAGAGTCTGAGAAAAAGACAGCTAGAAATATAAAGACAGAAAGTAGGAATTTTTCGAGGGTGTTTAAAAATGAAAAGTTAACAAAGTGAGCTTTGGTTTGATAGAAAGTGCACCTGGGGAATCAATAATGGAAAATAAGAATAGTGCAGATGAATTAAACAGGAACTTTCGTCGGTCTTCATGACAGAGGACGCAGTAACATCCCAGAAATAAATCAGAAATTGGAAGGGAGGGAGGAGCTGAGGAAAATTACAAACACCAGGGAGGTGTTACTGAGAAAGTTGATGGAGTGGCGGCTGACAAACCCCCGGATCCGGACGGACTTCATCCTAGGGTCTTTAAAAGGAGTGGCTTATGATGCGTTGGCTTTAATTTTCCAAAATTCTCCCGATTCGGCAAAAGTTCTATTAGATTGGAAAATAGTGAATGTAACCCCTTAATTCAAAAGAGGGAGGGAGACAGAAAGCAGGAAACTATCGGCCAGTTATAGGAAAAACGTTCAAAGTTCATTAAAGATATTACAGCAGGGCACTTGGAAATATTTGAGGTAATCGGGCAGAGTCAACATGGGTTTTGTGAAAGAGAAATCACCTTTCACCAATTTATCGAAAATCTTTGAAGGAGCTTCGTGTGCTGTGGTAAAGTGGAACCGGTGGATGTCCTGTATTTAGATTTACAGATGGCATTTGATAAGGTGCCACATCAAAGGTTATTGTGGAAGATAACAGCTCACGGTGTCGGGGGTGACATATGGATATGGATAGAAGATTGGCTAGCTAACAGGAAGCAGACATAAATGAGTCATTTCCTGTTTGTCAGGATGTAATGGGTGCTGTGCCTGAGGGATCTGTGGCAGGGCCTCAACTTTTTACAATTTATAGAAACTACTTGAAGGAATGGTTGCGAAACGTACTGATGATACAAAGATAGGCACAGTGGTTAGCACTGCTGCCTCACGGCGCTGAGGACCCGGGTTCGATCCCGGCTCTGGGTCACTGTCCATGTGGAGTTTGCACATTCTCCCCGTGTCTGCGTGGGTCTCGCCCCCACAACCCAAAGATGGGCAGGGTACCCCGCTAAATTGCCCCTTAATTGGAAAAACGTAATTGGGTACTCTAAATGTATTAAAAAAGGTAACCAGGCAGCCATTCAGACACAGGGGGCATCACCAGAGTCCGCTTCATCCATACTCAGGATTGGCAGCACACGGAATGAGCAAGCCCAGCCCAAAGGAATGCCTTCGCCTCTCGCACAACAGTGAACATGGTGGGTGAAGGTGGGGGAGCTCAGAATGCAGTATCTGCTCGGATAGACAAAGGTGACCTGCATATAGCCTTTCTCCCGGGGAGAGTTGGACGCAGTGGGAGCTTCACTTGCTTCTGTCGGGATGATGAAATTGTTGTTTGCAAACACAGGAAGCTTCCTGCCTGGTACAGTGAGAAAACACCAATGCTGAAAGAGTGTGAAGCAGCAGCGAGAGGCTGGTATAGGCTAAAGGTGAGTGACAGACAGGTTAATGAATCACAGGTTACTGCGCCCAGCTCACATGCTGAACACTTGTTCATCAACACCTGTAAAGAGATCGGAGAGATAGCGGGATCATGGAGATTATCTTCCCCCCCCCGCTCCGAGGTCACGGGCATATTCCTTCTGGGGTCATGGAACCACCTGCATTAAACCCCTTCCCCACATACATCAGATTGGTACCAGTGTCTAGTATCGCTCATCCATAGGATTCCTACACTGCAGAGGGGGGGGGTGGGGAGAAGGGGCATTCGGCCCATCGAGTCTGCACTAGCCCTCTGCAAGAGCACCCCACTCAGGGCCACTTCCCCCGCCCCCAACCTAAACTGCTCATCATTGGACACTAAGAGGCAATTTTCATCATGGCCAATCCGCCTAACCAGCGTGGAACCGGAGCACCCGGAGGAAACCCATGGAGACACGGGGAGAAGGTGCAAACTCCACAGTCACCCAAATATGGAATTGGTCCTGGGCACCGAGAGGCACCAGTGCTAACCACTGTGCCTCTTTGGGGCAGCAATGCTAACCGCTGTACCACCCCGGGGCAGCAGTGCGAACTGCTGTGCCATCCTGGGGCAGCAGTGCTAACCGGTGCCATCCTGGGGTAACAGTGCTAACCACTGTGACACCCAAAGACAGCAGTGCTAACCGCTGTGCCACCCCGAGGCAGCAGTGCTAACCGCTGTGCCATCCTGGGGCAGCAGTGCTAACCACTGTGCCACCCCGAGGCAGCAGTGCTAACCGCTGTGCCGCTCAGGGGCAGCAGTGCTAACCGATGTGCCACCCCGAGGCAGCAGTGCTAACCGCTATGCCACCCCGAGGCAGCAGTGCTAACCACTGTGCCACCCCGAGGCAGCAGTGCTAACCACTGTGCCACCCCGAGGCAGCAGTGCTAACCGCTGTGCCACCCCGAGGCAGCAGTGCTAACCGATGTGCCACCCCGAGGCAGCAGTGCTAACCACTGTGCCACCTCGAGGCAGCAGTGCTAACCGCTGTGCCACCCCGAGGCAGCAGTGCTAACCGATGTGCCACCCCGAGGCAGCAGTGCTAACCGATGTGCCACCCCGAGGCAGCAGTGCTAACCACTGTGCCACCACGAGGCAGCAGTGCTAACCACTGTGCCACCTGAGGCAGCAGTGCTAACCGCTGTGCCACCCCGAGGCAGCAGTGCTAACCGCTGTACCACCCCGAGGCAGCAGTGCTAACCACTGTGCCACCCCGAGGCAGCAGTGCTAACCGGTGCCACCCCGAGGCAGCAGTGCTAACCGCTGTGCCATCCTGGGGAAGCAGTGCTAACCGCTATGCCACACCGAGGCAGCAGTGCTAACCGCTATGCCACACCGAGGCAGCAGTGCTAACCGCTATGCCACCCCGAGGCAGCAGTGCTAACCGCTATGCCACCCCGAGGCAGCAGTGCTAACCGCTATGCCACCATACCACATTCACGGCTCGTTTTCTCCCTTTGACCCTGCACTGGATTTTTAAACATCTATTTGCAGCAGGTTCCACACCCCCTACAAAACTAACATTTCTTGAAGACATCAAGCGAGAGACGACCGAAGGTACCTTGTTGGGGGTCTGAGGGATGGGGGCAGAAACAGAGCTGGGAGAGGACAGGGCCCAGGGCTAGGGGGAGAGGACAGTGCCTGGGTGAGAGGACAGGGCCTGGGTGAGAGGACAGGGCCTGGGTGAGAGGACAGGGCCTGGGTGAGAGGACAGGGCCTGGGTGAGGGGTTGGGGGCAGGGCTTGGGTGAGGGGTTGGGGACAGGGCCTGGGTGAGGGGTTGGGGACAGGGCCTGGGTGAGGGGTTGGGGACAGGGCCTGGGCTGATCCTTGTCGTCGGGGGACAGGGCTGGAGAATTCCTGCTGAGGGATTCTGAGGGAGGGCCAGGGCGGAGGGCCAGGGCGGAGGGAGGAGGGCCAGGGCGGAGGGCCAGGGCGGAGGGCGGAGGGCCAGGGCGGAGGGAGGAGGGACAGGGCGGAGGGAGGAGGGACAGGGCGGAGGGAGGAGGGACAGGGCGGAGGGAGGAGGGACAGGGCGGAGGGAGGAGGGACAGGGCGGAGGGAGGAGGGACAGGGCGGAGGGAGGAGGGACAGGGCGGAGGGAGGAGGGACAGGGCGGAGGGAGGAGGGACAGGGCGGAGGGAGGAGGGACAGGGCGGAGGGACAGGGCGGAGGGACAGGGCGGAGGGACAGGGCGGAGGGACAGGGCGGAGGGACAGGGCGGAGGGACAGGGCCGAGGGACAGGGCCGAGGGACAGGGCCGAGGGACAGGGCCGAGGGACAGGGCCGAGGGAGGGGGGGACAGGGCCGAGGGAGGGGGGGACAGGGCCGAGGGAGGGGGGGACAGGGCCGAGGGAGGGGGGGACAGGGCCGAGGGAGGGGGGGACAGGGCCGAGGGAGGGGGGGACAGGGCCGAGGGAGGAGGGACAGGGCCGAGGGAGGAGGGACAGGGCCGAGGGACAGGGCCGAGGGACAGGGCCGAGGGACAGGGCCGAGGGACAGGGCCGAGGGACAGGGCCGAGGGAGGGGGCCGAGGGAGGGGGCCGAGGGAGGGGGGGACAGGGCCGAGGGAGGGGGGGACAGGGCCGAGGGAGGGGGGGACAGGGCCGAGGGAGGGGGGGACAGGGCCGAGGGAGGGGGGGGGACAGGGCCGAGGGAGGGGGGGACAGGGCCGAGGGAGGGGGGGACAGGGCCGAGGGAGGGGGGGACAGGGCCGAAGGAGGGGGGGACAGGGCCGAGGGAGGGGGGACAGGGCCGAGGGAGGGGGGGACAGGGCCGAGGGAGGGGGGGACAGGGCCGAGGGAGGGGGGGACAGGGCCGAGGGAGGGGGGGACAGGGCTGAGGGAGGGGGGGGACAGGGCTGAGGGAGGGGGGACAGGGCTGAGGGAGGGGGGACAGGGCTGAGGGAGGGGGGACAGGGCTGAGGAAGGGGGGGACAGGGCTGAGGGAGGGGGGACAGGGCTGAGGGAGGGGGGACTGCGGGAGGGGGGACAGGGCTGAGGGAGGGGGGACAGGGCTGAGGGAGGGGGGACAGGGCTGAGGGAGGGGGGACAGGGCTGAGGGAGGGGGACAGGGCTGAGGGACGGACAGGCTGAGGGAGGGGGGACAGGCTGAGGGAGGGGGGACAGGGCTGAGGGAGGGGGGGACAGGGCTGAGGGAGGGGGGACAGGGCTGAGGGAGGAACAGGCTGAGGGAGGGGGGACAGGGCTGAGGGAGGGGGGACAGGGCTGAGGGAGGGGGGACAGGGCTGAGGGAGGGGGGGGACAGGGCTGAGGGAGGGGGGGGACAGGGCTGAGGGACGGACAGGCTGAGGGAGGGGGGACAGGGCTGAGGGAGGGGGGACAGGGCTGAGGGAGGGGGGGGACAGGGCTGAGGGAGGGGGGGGACAGGGCTGAGGGAGGGGGGGGACAGGGCTGAGGGAGGGGGGGGACAGGGCTGAGGGAGGGGGGGGACAGGGCTGAGGGAGGGGGGGGACAGGGCTGAGGGAGGGGGGGGACAGGGCTGAGGGAGGGGGGGGACAGGGCTGAGGGAGGGGGGGGACAGGGCTGAGGGGGGGGGGGACAGGGCTGAGGGGGGGGGGGACAGGGCTGAGGGACGGACAGGCTGAGGGAGGGGGGACAGGGCTGAGGGAGGGGGGACAGGGCTGAGGGAGAGGGGGACAGGGCTGAGGGACGGACAGGCTGAGGGAGGGGGGACAGGGCTGAGGGAGGGACGGACAGGCTGAGGGAGGGGGGACAGGGCTGAGGGAGAGGGGGACAGGGCTGAGGGACGGACAGGCTGAGGGAGGGGGGACAGGGCTGAGGGAGGGGGGACAGGGCTGAGGGAGGGGGGACAGGGCTGAGGGAGGGGGGACAGGGCTGAGGGACGGACAGGCTGAGGGAGGGGGGACAGGGCTGAGGGAGGGGGGACAGGGCTGAGGGAGGGGGGGACAGGGCTGAGGGAGGGGGGACAGGCTGAGGGAGAGGGGGACAGGGCTGAGGGAGAGGGGGACAGGGCTGAGGGAGAGGGGGACAGGGCTGAGGGAGGGGGACAGGGCTGAGGGAGAGGGGGACAGGGCTGAGGGAGGGGGACAGGGCTGAGGGAGGGGGGGACAGGGCTGAGGGAGGGGGGGACAGGGCTGAGGGAGGGGGGGACAGGGCTGAGGGAGGGGGGGACAGGGCTGAGGGAGGGGGGGACAGGGCTGAGGGAGGGGGGGACAGGGCTGAGGGAGGGGGGGGACAGGGCTGAGGGAGGGGGGGGGACAGGGCTGAGGGAGGGGGGGGGACAGGGCTGAGGGAGGGGGGGGGGACAGGGCTGAGGGAGGGGGGGGGGACAGGGCTGAGGGAGGGGGGGGGGACAGGGCTGAGGGAGGGGGGGGGGACAGGGCTGAGGGAGGGGGGGGGGACAGGGCTGAGGGAGGGGGGGGGGACAGGGCTGAGGGAGGGGGGGGACAGGGCTGAGGGAGGGGGGGGACAGGGCTGAGGGAGGGGGGGGACAGGGCTGAGGGAGGGGGGGGACAGGGCTGAGGGAGGGGGGGGACAGGGCTGAGGGAGGGGGGGGACAGGGCTGAGGGAGGGGGGGGACAGGGCTGAGGGAGGGGGGGGACAGGGCTGAGGGAGGGGGGGGACAGGGCTGAGGGAGGGGGGGGACAGGGCTGAGGGAGGGGGGGGACAGGGCTGAGGGAGGGGGGGGACAGGGCTGAGGGAGGGGGGGGACAGGGCTGAGGGGGGGGGGGGACGGGGCCGAGGGAGGGGGGGGGGACGGGGCCGAGGAAGGGGGGGACAGGGCCGAGGAAGGGGGGGACAGGGCCGAGGGAGAGGGGGACAGGGCCGAGGGAGAGGGGGACAGGGCCGCGGGAGGGGGAGGCAGGGCCGAGGGAGGGGGAGGCAGGGCCGAGGGAGGGGGGGACAGGGCCGAGGGAGGGGGGACAGGGCCGAGGGAGGGGGGACAGGGCTGAGGGAGGGGGGACATGGCTGAGGGAGGGGGACAGGGCTGAGGGAGGGGGGACAGGGCTGAGGGAGAGGGGGACAGGGCTGAGGGAGAGGGGGACAGGGCTGAGGGAGGGGGACAGGGCTGAGGGAGGGGGACAGGGCTGAGGGACGGACAGGCTGAGGGAGGGGGGACAGGGCTGAGGGAGGGGGGGAAACAGGGCTGAGGAAGGGGGGACAGGGCTGAGGAAGGGGGGACAGGGCTGAGGAAGGGGGGGACAGGGCTGAGGAAGGGGGGGACAGGGCTGAGGGAGGGGGGGGACAGGGCTGAGGGAGGGGGGACAGGGCTGAGGGAGGGGGGACAGAGCTGAGGGAGGGGGGACAGGGCTGAGGGAGGGGGGACAGGGCAGAGGGAGGGGGGGACAGGGCTGAGGGAGGGGGGGACAGGGCTGAGGGAGGGGGGGACAGGGCTGAGGGAGGGGGGGACAGGGCTGAGGGAGGGGGGGACAGGGCTGAGGGAGGGGGGAGACAGGGCTGAGGGAGGGGGGACAGGGCTGAGGGAGGGGGGACAGGGCTGAGGGAGGGGGGGGACAGGGCTGAGGGAGGGGGGGACAGGGCTGAGGGAGGGGGGGACAGGGCTGAGGGAGGGGGGACAGGGCTGAGGGAGGGGGGACAGGGCTGAGGGAGGGGGGACAGGGCTGAGGGAGGGGGGACAGGGCTGAGGGAGGGGGGACAGGGCTGAGGGAGGGGGACAGGGCTGAGGGACGGACAGGCTGAGGGAGGGGGGACAGGGCTGAGGGAGGGGGGGACAGGGCTGAGGGAGGGGGGACAGGGCTGAGGGAGGAACAGGCTGAGGGAGGAACAGGCTGAGGGAGGGGGGACAGGGCTGAGGGAGGGGGGGGACAGGGCTGAGGGAGGAGGGGGACAGGGCTGAGGGAGGGGGGGGACAGGGCTGAGGGAGGGGGGGGACAGGGCTGAGGGAGGGGGGGGACAGGGCTGAGGGAGGGGGGGAACAGGGCTGAGGGAGGGGGGGGACAGGGCTGAGGGGGGGGGACAGGGCTGAGGGACGGACAGGCTGAGGGAGGGGGGACAGGGCTGAGGGAGGGGGGACAGGGCTGAGGGAGGGGGGACAGGGCTGAGGGAGAGGGGGACAGGGCTGAGGGACGGACAGGCTGAGGGAGGGGGGACAGGGCTGAGGGAGGGACGGACAGGCTGAGGGAGGGGGGACAGGGCTGAGGGAGAGGGGGACAGGGCTGAGGGACGGACAGGCTGAGGGAGGGGGGACAGGGCTGAGGGAGGGGGGACAGGGCTGAGGGAGGGGGGACAGGGCTGAGGGAGGGGGGACAGGGCTGAGGGAGGGGGGACAGGGCTGAGGGAGGGGGGACAGGGCTGAGGGACGGACAGGCTGAGGGAGGGGGGACAGGGCTGAGGGAGGGGGGACAGGGCTGAGGGAGGGGGGACAGGGCTGAGGGAGGGGGACAGGGCTGAGGGACGGACAGGCTGAGGGAGGGGGGACAGGCTGAGGGAGGGGGGACAGGGCTGAGGGAGGGGGGGGACAGGGCTGAGGGAGGGGGGGGACAGGGCTGAGGGAGGGGGGGGACAGGGCTGAGGGAGGGGGGGGACAGGGCTGAGGGAGGGGGGGGACAGGGCTGAGGGAGGGGGGGGACAGGGCTGAGGGAGGGGGGGGACAGGGCTGAGGGAGGGGGGACAGGGCTGAGGGAGGAACAGGCTGAGGGAGGGGGGACAGGGCTGAGGGAGGGGGGACAGGGCTGAGGGAGGGGGGACAGGGCTGATGGAGGGGGGGGACAGGGCTGATGGAGGGGGGGGACAGGGCTGAGGGAGGGGGGGGACAGGGCTGAGGGACGGACAGGCTGAGGGAGGGGGGACAGGGCTGAGGGAGGGGGGGGACAGGGCTGAGGGAGGGGGGGGGACAGGGCTGAGGGAGGGGGGGGGACAGGGCTGAGGGAGGGGGGGGGACAGGGCTGAGGGAGGGGGGGGACAGGGCTGAGGGAGGGGGGGGACAGGGCTGAGGGAGGGGGGGGACAGGGCTGAGGGAGGGGGGGGACAGGGCTGAGGGAGGGGGGGGACAGGGCTGAGGGAGGGGGTGGACAGGGCTGAGGGAGGGGGGGGACAGGGCTGAGGGAGGGGGGGGACAGGGCTGAGGGAGGGGGGGGACAGGGCTGAGGGAGGGGGGGGACAGGGCTGAGGGAGGGGGGGGACAGGGCTGAGGGAGGGGGGGGACAGGGCTGAGGGAGGGGGGGGACAGGGCTGAGGGGGGGGGGGACGGGGCCGAGGGAGGGGGGGGGGACGGGGCCGAGGAAGGGGGGGACAGGGCCGAGGAAGGGGGGGACAGGGCCGAGGGAGAGGGGGACAGGGCCGAGGGAGAGGGGGACAGGGCCGCGGGAGGGGGAGGCAGGGCCGAGGGAGGGGGAGGCAGGGCCGAGGGAGGGGGGGACAGGGCCGAGGGAGGGGGGACAGGGCCGAGGGAGGGGGGACAGGGCTGAGGGAGGGGGGACATGGCTGAGGGAGGGGGACAGGGCTGAGGGAGGGGGGACAGGGCTGAGGGAGGGGGGGACAGGGCTGAGGGAGGGGGGGACAGGGCTGAGGGAGGGGGGACAGGGCTGAGGGAGGGGGGACAGGGCTGAGGGAGGGGGGACAGGGCTGAGGGAGGGGGGACAGGGCTGAGGGAGGGGGGACAGGGCTGAGGGAGGGGGACAGGGCTGAGGGACGGACAGGCTGAGGGAGGGGGGACAGGGCTGAGGGAGGGGGGGGACAGGGCTGAGGGAGGGGGGACAGGGCTGAGGGAGGAACAGGCTGAGGGAGGAACAGGCTGAGGGAGGGGGGACAGGGCTGAGGGAGGGGGGGGACAGGGCTGAGGGAGGAGGGGGACAGGGCTGAGGGAGGGGGGGGACAGGGCTGAGGGAGGGGGGGGACAGGGCTGAGGGAGGGGGGGGACAGGGCTGAGGGAGGGGGGGAACAGGGCTGAGGGAGGGGGGGGACAGGGCTGAGGGGGGGGGACAGGGCTGAGGGACGGACAGGCTGAGGGAGGGGGGACAGGGCTGAGGGAGGGGGGACAGGGCTGAGGGAGGGGGGACAGGGCTGAGGGAGAGGGGGACAGGGCTGAGGGACGGACAGGCTGAGGGAGGGGGGACAGGGCTGAGGGAGGGACGGACAGGCTGAGGGAGGGGGGACAGGGCTGAGGGAGAGGGGGACAGGGCTGAGGGACGGACAGGCTGAGGGAGGGGGGACAGGGCTGAGGGAGGGGGGACAGGGCTGAGGGAGGGGGGACAGGGCTGAGGGAGGGGGGACAGGGCTGAGGGAGGGGGGACAGGGCTGAGGGAGGGGGGACAGGGCTGAGGGAGGGGGGACAGGGCTGAGGGACGGACAGGCTGAGGGAGGGGGGACAGGGCTGAGGGAGGGGGGACAGGGCTGAGGGAGGGGGGACAGGGCTGAGGGAGGGGGACAGGGCTGAGGGAGGGGGGACAGGCTGAGGGAGGGGGGGACAGGGCTGAGGGAGGGGGGGGACAGGGCTGAGGGAGGGGGGGGACAGGGCTGAGGGAGGGGGGGGACAGGGCTGAGGGAGGGGGGGGACAGGGCTGAGGGAGGGGGGGGACAGGGCTGAGGGAGGGGGGGGACAGGGCTGAGGGAGGGGGGGGACAGGGCTGAGGGAGGGGGGACAGGGCTGAGGGAGGAACAGGCTGAGGGAGGGGGGACAGGGCTGAGGGAGGGGGGACAGGGCTGAGGGAGGGGGGACAGGGCTGATGGAGGGGGGGGACAGGGCTGATGGAGGGGGGGGACAGGGCTGAGGGAGGGGGGGGACAGGGCTGAGGGACGGACAGGCTGAGGGAGGGGGGACAGGGCTGAGGGAGGGGGGGGACAGGGCTGAGGGAGGGGGGGGGACAGGGCTGAGGGAGGGGGGGGGGACAGGGCTGAGGGAGGGGGGGGGACAGGGCTGAGGGAGGGGGGGGACAGGGCTGAGGGAGGGGGGGGACAGGGCTGAGGGAGGGGGGGGACAGGGCTGAGGGAGGGGGGGGACAGGGCTGAGGGAGGGGGGGGGACAGGGCTGAGGGAGGGGGTGGACAGGGCTGAGGGAGGGGGGGGACAGGGCTGAGGGAGGGGGGGGACAGGGCTGAGGGAGGGGGGGGACAGGGCTGAGGGGGGGGGACAGGGCTGAGGGACGGACAGGCTGAGGGAGGGGGGACAGGGCTGAGGGAGGGGGGACAGGGCTGAGGGAGAGGGGGACAGGGCTGAGGGACGGACAGGCTGAGGGAGGGGGGACAGGGCTGAGGGAGGGACGGACAGGCTGAGGGAGGGGGGACAGGGCTGAGGGAGAGGGGGACAGGGCTGATAGAGAGGGGGACAGGGCTGATAGAGAGGGGGGACAGGGCTGAGGGACGGACAGGCTGAGGGAGGGGGGACAGGGCTGAGGGAGGGGGGACAGGGCTGAGGGAGGGGGGACAGGGCTGAGGGAGGGGGGACAGGGCTGAGGGAGGGGGGACAGGGCTGAGGGAGGGGGGACAGGGATGAGGGACGGACAGGCTGAGGGAGGGGGGACAGGGCTGAGGGAGGGGGGGACAGGGCTGAGGGAGGGGGGGACAGGGCTGAGGGAGGGGGGGACAGGGCTGAGGGAGGGGGGGACAGGGCTGAGGGAGGGGGGGACAGGGCTGAGGGAGGGGGGGACAGGGCTGAGGGAGGGGGGACAGGCTGAGGGAGAGGGGGACAGGGCTGAGGGAGAGGGGGACAGGGCTGAGGGAGAGGGGGACAGGGCTGAGGGAGAGGGGGACAGGGCTGAGGGAGGGGGGACAGGGCTGAGGGAGGGGGACAGGGCTGAGGGAGAGGGGGACAGGGCTGAGGGAGAGGGGGACAGGGCTGAGGGAGGGGGACAGGGCTGAGGGAGGGGGGGGGACAGGGCTGAGGGAGGGGGGGCAGGGCTGAGGGAGGGGGGGGGCAGGGCTGAGGGAGGGGGGGGGGCAGGGCTGAGGGAGGGGGGGGGGCAGGGCTGAGGGAGGGGGGGACAGGGCTGAGGGAGGGGGGGGGGACAGGGCTGAGGGAGGGGGGGGGGGACAGGGCTGAGGGAGGGGGGGGGACAGGGCTGAGGGAGGGGGGGGGGACAGGGCTGAGGGGGGGGGGACAGTGCTGAGGGAGGGGGGGGGGACAGGGCTGAGGGAGGGGGGGGGACAGGGCTGAGGGAGGGGGGGGGACAGGGCTGAGGGAGGGGGGGGGGACAGGGCTGAGGGAGGGGGGGGGACAGGGCTGAGGGAGGGGGGGGGGACAGGGCTGAGGGAGGGGGGGGGACAGGGCTGAGGGAGGGGGGGACAGGGCTGAGGGAGGGGGGGGACAGGGCTGAGGGAGGGGGGGACAGGGCTGAGGGAGGGGGGGGGACAGGGCTGAGGAGGGGGGGGGGACAGGGCTGAGGAGGGGGGGGACAGGGCCGAGGGGGGGGGGGGGGACAGGGCCGAGGAGGGGGGGGGACAGGGCCGAGGAAGGGGGGGACAGGGCCGAGGAAGGGGGGGACAGGGCCGAGGAAGGGGGGGACAGGGCCGAGGGAGAGGGGGGACAGGGCCGCGGGAGGGGGGGGCAGGGCCGCGGGAGGGGGGGGGCAGGGCCGAGGGAGGGGGAGGCAGGGCCGAGGGAGGGGGAGGCAGGGCCAAGGGAGGGGGGGACAGGGCCGAGGGAGGGGGGACAGGGCCGAGGGAGGGGGGACAGGGCCGAGGGGGACAGGGCCGAGGGAGAGGGGGACAGGGCTGAGGGAGGGGGACAGGGCTGAGGGAGGGGGACAGGGCTGAGGGACGGACAGGCTGAGGGAGGGGGGACAGGGCTGAGGGAGGGGGGGGGACAGGGCTGAGGGAGGGGGGGGACAGGGCTGAGGGAGGGGGGGGACAGGGCTGAGGGAGGAACAGGCTGAGGGAGGGGGACAGGGCTGAGGTAGGGGGGACAGGGCTGAGGGAGGGGGGGGACAGGGCTGAGGGAGGGGGGGGACAGGGCTGAGGGAGGGGGGGGACAGGGCTGAGGGAGGGGGGGGACAGGGCTGAGGGACGGACAGGCTGAGGGAGGGGGGACAGGGCTGAGGGAGGGGGGACAGGGCTGAGGGAGGGGGGGACAGGGCTGAGGGAGGGGGGGGACAGGGCTGAGGGAGGGGGGGGGACATGGCTGAGGGAGGGGGGGGGACAGGGCTGAGGGAGGGGGGGGGACAGGGCTGAGGGAGGGGGGGGACAGGGCTGAGGGAGGGGGGGGACAGGGCTGAGGGAGGGGGGGGGACAGGGCTGAGGGGGGGGGACAGGGCTGAGGGACGGACAGGCTGAGGGAGGGGGGACAGGGCTGAGGGAGAGGGGGACAGGGCTGAGGGACGGACAGGCTGAGGGAGGGGGGACAGGGCTGAGGGAGGGACGGACAGGCTGAGGGAGGGGGGACAGGGCTGAGGGAGAGGGGGACAGGGCTGAGGGAGGGGGGACAGGGCTGAGGGACGGACAGGCTGAGGGAGGGGGGACAGGGCTGAGGGAGGGGGGACAGGGCTGAGGGAGGGGGGACAGGGCTGAAGGAGGGGGGACAGGGCTGAGGGAGGGGGGACAGGGCTGAGGGACGGACAGGCTGAGGGAGGGGGGACAGGGCTGAGGGAGGGGGGACAGGGCTGAGGGAGGGGGGGACAGGGCTGAGGGAGGGGGGACAGGGCTGAGGGAGAGGGGGACAGGGCTGAGGGAGAGGGGGGACAGGGCTGAGGGAGGGGGGACAGGGCTGAGGGAGGGGGACAGGGCTGAGGGAGGGGGACAGGGCTGAGGGAGGGGGACAGGGCTGAGGGAGGGGGGACAGGGCTGAGGGAGGGGGGGACAGGGCTGAGGGAGGGGGGGACAGGGCTGAGGGAGGGGGGGGGACAGGGCTGAGGGAGAGGGGGACAGGGCTGAGGGAGGGGGGACAGGGCTGAGGGAGGGGGGGACAGGGCTGAGGGAGGGGGGGGGGGACAGGGCTGAGGGAGGGGGGGTGGGACAGGGCTGAGGGAGGGGGGGGGGGACAGGGCTGAGGGAGGGGGGGGGGGACAGGGCTGAGGGAGGGGGGGGGGACAGGGCTGAGGGAGGGGGGGGACAGGGCTGAGGGAGGGGGGGGGGACAGGGCTGAGGGAGGGGGGGGGGACAGGGCTGAGGGAGGGGGGGGGGACAGGGCTGAGGGAGGGGGGGGACAGGGCTGAGGGAGGGGGGGGGGGACAGGGCTGAGGGAGGGGGGGGGACAGGGCTGAGGGAGGGGGGGACAGGGCTGAGGGAGGGGGGGGACAGGGCTGAGGGAGGGGGGGGGACAGGGCTGAGGGAGGGGGGGGACAGGGCTGAGGGAGGGGGGGGGGCTGAGGGAGGGGGGGGACAGGGCTGAGGGAGGGACAGGCTGAGGGAGGGGGGGACAGGGCTGAGGGAGGGGGGACAGGGCTGAGGGAGGGGGGACAGGGCTGAGGGAGGGGGACAGGGCTGAGGGAGGGACAGGCTGAGGGAGGGACAGGCTGAGGGATTCTAACAGAGGCAATGCTTTTTGGTTGTGGTTTATTCTGAAACCTCTCAGTCGCTTCTATAAATAGCTGCCTGCTCCTTCACGTGATGAGCCAGAGGAAATGCAGAGTGTAATGTGATCATTGCAGGTCCCTGAGAAAAGAGGGAGCCTCAGTGTAGAGAATGATTAAAATTATTATCCTTAAATGCTATTTGATTTTAAAAACTAGCTTGTGTTCCTCAAAGGGAACAATGGACACTGGCCCTTCTCACAGACGTGGCATGCCTCTCAATCCAGCTCCACTCATTTAAAATTAGACACACAGCTCCCCTGCCCTCCCCCAAAAGGTGCTGACTCTCACTGGGGTACAGAGTCCCCCTCCTCTCCTGAAGGTGCTGACTCTCACTGGGGTACAGGGTCCCCCTCCTCTCCTGAAGGTGCTGACTCTCACTGGGGTACAGGGTCCCTATCCTCTCCTGAAGGTGTTGACTCTCACTGGGGTACAGGGTCCCCCCTCCTCGTCTGAAGATGCTGACTCACTGGGGTACAGGGTCCCCCTCCTCGTCTGAAGATGCTGACTCTCACTTGGGTACAGGGTCCCCTCCTCGTCTGAAGGTGCTGACTCTCACTGGGGTACAGGGACCCTCCTCGTCTGAAGGTGCTGACTCTCACTGGGGTACAGGGTCCCCCTCCTCTCCTGAAGGTGCTGACTCTCACTGGGGTACAGACCCCCTCCTCTCCTGGAGGTGCTGACTCTCACTGGGGTTCAGGGTCCCCTCCTCTCCTGAAGGTGCTGACTCTCACTGGGGTACAGGGACCCTCGTCGTCTGAAGGTGCTGACTCTCACTTGGGTACAGGGTCCCCTCCTCTCCTGAAGGTGCTGACTCTCACTGGGGTACAGGGTCCCCTCCTCTCCTGAAGGTGCTGACTCTCACTGGGGTACAGACCCCCTCCTCTCCTGAAGGTGCTGACTCTCACTGGGGTTCAGGGTCCCCTCCTCTCCTGAAGGTGCTGACTCTCACTGGGGTACAGACTCCCCCTCCTCTCCTGAAGGTGCTGTCTCTCACTGTCCAACAATCCCAATTTATTTACACTCCCTGTCTGCTTTCCACATCTTGTGATAATTGCGGAATAATGTGGGGCTATCATCTGCATGCTGCCCCTGTCCACACAAACTGGCTCCCAAATATGTGATTACAATCTGCTATCTCAGCAATGTACACAAAATAACCACACACTGCGTATAGGTGACGTATAGGAACTGGTACGGAGGTCCACGCGGACCATGCAGTGCCAGGGTCAGCGGCTGGAGAATCAGACGTTTACAGCACAGAAAGAGGTCACTACGGCAGATTGTGTCATCACCGAACGTAATCCCATTTCCCAGCACTTGGTCCATCGCCCTGCAGGTTCCCGCACTTCAGGTGCAAATCCAGACACCTCTTAAATGAGTCGAGGGTTTCTGCGTCCACCCCCCTTTCAGGCAGCGAGTGCCAGACCCCCACAACCCTCTGGGTGAAAACAAGACCCTCGTCTCCCCTCTAATCTTTCCACCTATCACTTTAGGTCAATGCCCACTGGTCATTGGCCTCTATGCTAAGGTGTACAGGCCCTTCCCATTCACTCCATCCAGCGTCTTTACAATTTTATACATCTCAATTGTTCCAAGGAGAACAATCCCAGCCTATCCAATCCTTCCTCACGGTTGTAGTTTTCCAGCCCTGTCAGCATCCTGGCGAATCTCCTCAGTACCCTCTCCAATGGAATCACATCCTTCCGGGAAGAGGTGACCAGAACTGCACACGGCACTGAAGTTGTGGCTTAACTGGTGTTTTGACAGTTTCAGCAGAGCTTGCCCTGCTCTTACATTCTATACCACAGTACGAAGTCTTACAACACCAGGTTAAAGTCCAACAGGTTTGTTTCAAATCACTAGCTTTCGGAGCACTGCTCCTTCCTCAGGTGAATTCCTCAAGTGATTCCAAACAAGCCTGTTGGACTTTAACCTGGTGTTGTAAGACTTCTTACTGTGCTCACCCCAGTCCAACGCCGGCATCTCCACATCATTCTATACCTTGGCCGATTAGTGAAAGGATTCCATTTTCCTTCTCCACCGCTCTGTCAACCCGCCCAGTTCCTACCCAGGCACCTTTTCCACGCTGATCTGCCATGGGTGAGGGTTAGCAGTAATCCTGGCCACCATCGGTCAGATGTAGCTGCAGAGTCGCAAACTACTCAAAATAACAACTAAACGAGGCCAGAAAAAATTAAAATAATTCCCTAGGATTCATTTCTGAAAGAAAGAATAAAATTTTTTTTTTTCGTGTATCCAATTCATTTTTTTCAATGAAGGGGCAATTTAGCGTGGCCAATGCACATATTTGGGTTGTGGGGGCGAGACCCACGCAGACACGGGGAGAATGTGCAAACTCCACACGGACAGTGACCCAGAGCCGGGATCGAACCTGGGAACTCGGTACCGTGAGGCAGCAGTGCTAACCACTGTGTCACCGCACTGCTCTTTGAAAGAAAGAAATTAAACACCAGGGAAGCTGTGATAATCTGGTGTAGAAACGTGGAGAATTCTTACAGAGATCGACAGGGTAGATGCAGAAAGGATGTTTTCCCCTGCCCTTGGGGGCGGTGGGGAAGCTAATCAGTTCCCACCTTTAACCCTTAACCTTCCTTTCTCCAAACTCCTCCAGTCTTACAACCTTCGGAGATCTCTGCACTCTTCCAATTTTGCCCTTCTTCTTTAGATAAACTGTTAAAACATGGCCCCATCTGCTCTCTCAAGTGGATGTGAAATATCCCGTGGCGCTATCTGGGAAAAGAGCAAGGGAATTATTCCTGATATCCAGTAGCATCGTGGTAACATGACTGGACCTGTATCCAGAGATCCAGATTACAGACAGGTTCAAATCCCACTGCAACAGCTGGGGAATTTAAATTCAATTAATTAATTAATAAAATCTGCAATAAAATGCTAATCCCACTAATAATAAACATGAAACTACCAGATCGTTGTAACATCCAATTCACTAAAGCTGTCGTCATTACCTTGCCTGGGTGACTCCAGACCACAGTCACACATGCCTCTGAAATGGCCGATCAGTATCCACAACAACTAAGGATGGGCAACAAGGGACAGCGCGGTGGCACAGTGGGTTAGCACTGCTGCCTCACAGCGCCGACGACTCGGGTTCGATCCCGGCCCCGGGTCACTGTCCGTGTGGTTTACACATTCTCCCCGTGTCTGCGTGGGTTTCACCCCCACAACCCAAAGATGTGCAGGGTAGGTGGATTGACCACGCTAAATCGCCCCTTAATTGGGAAAAAAAAGAATTGGGTACTCTAAATTAAACGTAAGGGATGGGCAACAGGTACTGGCCCTGCCAGTGAGGCTGACATCCCAAGAACAAATTTTCAAAAAATTCCTCAACCAACATCACAAAAATAGCTGTTGCTTGGATCTTGCTGTGCATGAATTGCCGGCTGCATTTTGCACATTACAACACTTACTACACTTCAAAATGTGCTTCATTGTCAACGCTTTGGGATATCTGGAGATCATGAAAAGTGCTGTTTAATATGATATATTCTGTCTTTACACCCCTGTCACAGGACCTTACAGCACATTGCAAAGTATTACCAGGGTGCTCGCGTTTGACGTCCCCATGAATATAGGTGGACAGTTGTTCCTTCAGTAAAGTCACAGAAAGATAAAGTCAGAGAATTTGAAAGAAACAGTGCAGAATGTTTGGGGAACTGGAAGTTGTCGAACTTTCTGCTCATGTAACTGTCCCACATGATTTGTCCCAATAAGTCTGCACCAGCTCTTACAAAGATCAAGGCAGTGAGTTCCATTCCACACACTGCCGCACCTTCTCTCCAAAGTATTTACCCAATTACCCTTTGAAAGTTCCCACTGAATCCACCTCCATCACCCTTTCATGCAACACCTTCCAGAATACAACTCTCACTGTGTAAAGACTTTTTCCCTCATGTCGCCTATGGAGGGTCAGTTAACTCAGTTGGTTAGGTGACTGGACTGTAGCACCGATTAATGCAACAGTAACCATACTTGTGACAATAAAAGGTTATTATTATTAAATAGTGTGGGTTCAGTCCCCACACTGACTGAGGTCACTCTTTATAATAGAAACACAGGTACAGAACCGGCTGAGTAAGAGGAAACCGAGTAATGGTTATTTTTCAGGCTGGACAAAGGATTGTAGTGGGTGGCGTTCCCCAGGGGTCAGTATTGGGACCCTTGCTTTTCCTGATATATATTAATGTGCAGGGGGACAGTTTCAAAGTCTGTGGATGACACAAGACTTGGAAGTATTATAAACTGTGAGGATTGTGTAGAACTTCAAAAGGACATAGACAAGTTGGTGAAGTGGGCAGAGAGGTGGCAGATGAAGTTCAATGTGGAGAAATGTGAGGTGATGCATTTTGGTGGGAAGAACATGGAGAGACGATTTAAATGAAGGGTAAAATTCTTCAGTGGGTGAAGGAGCAGAGGGACCTGGGTGTAAAGGTGCCGAGATCATTGAAGGTGGTAGGACAGGTGGAGAGAGCAGTTAATAAAGCAGAGAGTACTGGGATTTATTAACAGGAGTGTGGCGTTCAAGTGCAAGAAGGTGATGCTGAACTTATACAAGACACTAGTTAGACCTCAGCTGGAATATTGTGCACAGTTCTGGGCGCCACGCTATGGGAAGGATGTGAACACATTGGAGAGAGTGTAGGAGATGTTCACAGAATAGTTCCAGGGATGAGAAACCTCAGTTATGAGGACAGATTGGAGAGGTTGGGACGGTTCTCCTTGGAGAGAAGGTGGCTGAGAGGAGATTTGATAGAGATGTTCAAAATCATGACGGGGTTGGACAGAGTAGACAGGGAGAAGCTGTTCCCCCTCGGAAAAAGGATCGAGAGCGAGAGGGGCACAGATTTAAAGTAATTTGCAAAAGAAGCAAATGTGATGTGAGAAAAAACCTTCTCACCCAGCGAGTGGTTGGGGTCTGGGCTGCACGGCCTGGAAGCGTGGTGGAGGCAGCTTCAATCGAGGCGTTCAAGACGGCCATTGCTGATTATTCAAATAGACACAATATGCAGGGGTATGGGGCGGCACGGTGGTTAGCAATGATGCCTCTCAGCGCCAGGGACCCAGGTTCAATTCCGGCCTTGGGTCACTGTCCGTGTGGAGTCTGCAAACTCTCATGTCTGCGTGGGTTTCCTCCGGATGCTCCGGTTTCCTCCCACAATCCAAAGATGTGCAGGTTAGGTGGGGCTGCAGGGATAGGGATGGATCTAGATAGGGTGCTCTTTCTGAGGGTTGGTGCAGACTCAATGGGCCGAATGGCTCCATTCTGAGTTGAAACAATTCTGTGATTTGGTTCTTTTGCCAATCACATTAAATCTGGGCCCTCTGGTCAGCGATCCTTCAGCTACGAGAGACAGATACCCTTTATTCACGCGGTATAAATCATGATTTCAAACACTTCTAACAAATCTCCTCTCAGCCTCCCCAGTCTCACCAGGTTAACTTTACTACCGCATCCAAGGAGCCAGTGCGGTAAAATTCCTCGTCAAAGCATTCCCATTTTCCCACAACTATGGTGTCCAAAACTGGGCACAAATCTCCACTGGGACAAAACTGTCTGATATAACAGGCTGAACACAACTTCCTAATCTCCTGTATTGAAAAGCGCAGGAGACCAGCTACTTTATTAATTTTCTTAACTTTTTACAAAGAAGCACAGAAAATAAAGAACCATGTTAGCACGATAACTAAAATGGGTAAAAAACAGCATCCGAAACAGAGCATCGCTGAGTCTCAATCTCGCTGATCCGGAATATCGTGGGGTCAAGGCCTCAGTTCACAGGCCTGATACTGCAGGCTAGACACTCCCCTGTTATCAGTCCTGAGGGAGTGCTGCACTGTCAGAGGGTCAGTACTGAGCGAGTGCCGCACTGTCAGAGGTTCAGTACTGAGAGAGTGCCGCACTGTCAGAGGGTCAGTACTGAGGGAGTGCTGCACTGTCAGAGGGTCAGTACTGAGGGAGTGCTGCACTGTCAGAGGGTCAGTACTGAGGGACTGCTGCACTGTCAGAGGGTCAGTACTGAGGGAGTGCAGCACTGTCAGAGGGTCAGTACTGAGGGAGTGCCGCACTGTCAGAGGGTCAGTACTGAGGGAGTGCCGCACTGTCAGAGGGTCAGTACTGAGGGAGTGCCGCACTGTCAGAGGGTCAGTACTGAGGGAATGCCGCACTGTCAGAGGGTCAGTACTGAGGGAGTGCCGCACTGTCAGAGGGTCAGTACTGAGGGAGTGCCGCACTGTCAGAGGGTCAGTACTGAGGGAGTGCCGCACTGTCAGAGGGTCAGTACTGAGGGAGTGCTGCACTGTCAGAGGGTCAGTACTGAGGGAGTGCTGCACGGTCAGAGGATGTACTGAGGGAGTGCTGCACTGTCAAAGGGTCAGTACTGAGGGAGTGCTGCACTAGCAGAGGGTCAGTACTGAGGGAGTGCTGCACTGTCAGAGGGTCAGTACTGAGGGAGTGCTGCACTGTCAGAGGGTCAGTACTGAGGGAGTGCCGCACTGTCAGAGGGTCAGTACTGAGGGAGTGTTGCACTGTCAGAGGGTCAGTACTGAGGGAGTGTTGCACTGTCAGAGGGTCAGTACTGAGGGAGTGCTGCACTGTCAGAGGGTCAGTACTGAGGGAGTGCCGCACTGTCAGAGGGTCAGTACTGAGGGAGTGCCGCACTGTCAGAGGGTCAGTATTGAGGAAATGCTGCACTGTCAGAGGGTCAGTACTGAGGGAGTGCTGCACTGTCAGAGGGTCAGTACTGAGGGAGTGCTGCACTGTCAGAGGGTCAGTACTGAGGGAGAGCCACACTGTCAGAGGGTCAGTACTGAGGGAGTGCTGCACTGTCAGAGGGTCAGTACTGAGGGAGTGCTGCACTGTCAGAGGGTCAGTACTGAGGGAGTGCTGCACTGTCAGAGGGTCAGTACTGAGGGAGTGCTGCACTGTCAGAGGGTTAGTACTGAGGGGGGGGGGCTGCACTGTCAGAGGGTCAGTACTGAGGGAGTGCCGCACTGTCAGAGGGTCAGTACTGAGGGAGTGCTGCACTGTCAGAGGGTCAGTACTGAGGGAGTGCTGCACTGTCAGAGGGTCAGTACTGAGGGAGTGCTGCACTGTCAGAGGGTCAGTACTGAGGAAGTGCTGCACTGTCAGAGGGTCAGTATTGAGGGAGTGCTGCACTGTCAGAGGGTCAGTACTGAGGGAGTGCTGCACTGTCAGAGGGTCAGTACTGAGGGAGTGCTGCACTGTCAGAGGGTCAGTACTGAGGGAGTGCCGCACTGTCAGAGGGTCAGTACTGAGGGAGTGTCGCACTGTCAGAGGGTCAGTACTGAGGGAGTGTTGCACTGTCAGAGGGTCAGTACTGAGGGAGTGCTGCACTGTCAGAGGGTCAGTACTGAGGGAGTGCCGCACTGTCAGAGGGTCAGTACTGAGGGAGTGCCGCACTGTCAGAGGGTCAGTATTGAGGAAATGCTGCACTGTCAGAGGGTCAGTACTGAGGGAGTGCTGCACTGTCAGAGGGTCAGTACTGAGGGAGTGCCGCACTGTCAGAGGGTCAGTACTGAGGGAGTGCTGCACTGTCAGAGGGTCAGTACTGAGGGAGAGCCGCACTGTCAGAGGGTCAGTACTGAGGGAGTGCTGCACTGTCAGAGGGTCAGTACTGAGGGAGTGCTGCACTGTCAGAGGGTCAGTACTGAAGGAGTGCTGCACTGTCAGAGGGTCAGTACTGAGGGGGGGGGGGCTGCACTGTCAGAGGGTTAGTACTGAGGGGGGGGGGGCTGCACTGTCAGAGGGTCAGTACTGAGGGAGTGCTGCACTGTCAGAGGGTCAGTACTGAGGGAGTGCTGCACTGTCAGAGGGTCAGTACTGAGGGAGTGCTGCACTGTCAGAGGGTCAGTAGTGAGGAAGTGCTGCACTGTCAGAGGGTCAGTACTGAGGGAGTGCTGCACTGTCAGAGGGTCAGTACTGAGGGAGTGCTGCACTGTCAGAGGGTCAGTACTGAGGGAGTGCTGCACTGTCAGAGGGTCAGTACTGAGGAAGTGCTGCACTGTCAGAGGGTCAGTATTGAGGGAGTGCTGCACTGTCAGAGGGTCAGTACTGAGGGAGTGCTGCACTGTCAGAGGGTCAGTACTGAGGGAGTGCTGCACTGTCAGAGGGTCAGTACTGAGGGAGTGCCGCACTGTCAGAGGGTCAGTACTGAGGGAGTGTCGCACTGTCAGAGGGTCAGTACTGAGGGAGTGTTGCACTGTCAGAGGGTCAGTACTGAGGGAGTGCTGCACTGTCAGAGGGTCAGTACTGAGGGAGTGCCGCACTGTCAGAGGGTCAGTACTGAGGGAGTGCCGCACTGTCAGAGGGTCAGTACTGAGGGAGTGCTGCACTGTCAGAGGGTCAGTACTGAGGGAGAGCCGCACTGTCAGAGGGTCAGTACTGAGGGAGTGCTGCACTGTCAGAGGGTCAGTACTGAGGGAGTGCTGCACTGTCAGAGGGTCAGTACTGAGGGAGTGCTGCACTGTCAGAGGGTTAGTACTGAGGGGGGGGGGGGGGCTGCACTGTCAGAGGGTCAGTACTGAGGGAGTGCCGCACTGTCAGAGGGTCAGTACTGAGGGAGTGCTGCACTGTCAGAGGGTCAGTACTGAGGGAGTGCTGCACTGTCAGAGGGTCAGTACTGAGGGAGTGCTGCACTGTCAGAGGGTCAGTACTGAGGGAGTGCTGCACTGTCAGAGGGTCAGTACTGAGGATGTTCTGTTCTCAGAGGCAGTTCTCAATGGGGGTGGTGGGGAGTTTTTTGGGGAGAGCGGTGGGTGTCTGGGGGGGTTCCCTGATGTCTTGGGACTGATATTGATCCCTGAGCGAACATCACTCGAAAAAACAGATAATATCGTCTTTTTACAGATCGTTGCTTTAGGGAGCTGGCTGAGTGAGAATTGACTCCTTCATTTCCTACACTAACTCCCTGACACTTTCCAAATGTAATCCCACAGGTCCAGGCCCAGTCGGGCAGTGTAAAGAATTAAAATATAACAGAACGGGGCGAGTCAAGATTTCCCAGCTCTTGGCATCCAATCCGGCATTCAGGCTGTTAACTGTGCAAGGACAAAGCAGGCTTTGTTAAACGCACTGGGCCAGAGACCAGAGACAGGACAGTATAGCCAGGGGCAGAGGATCTAACAGTCTGTGTGTGACATGGGATAGAGCGGGCACGCACAAAGACACAAGCGCACATGTCAGCGATTGTGTGTGGCCCAGCAAAACAAAAACCATCTGAAGGAACTGCCATTGCTTCAGTTTCTCTGCACTGTTCATGAAGCACGGCCCAGAACAGACCCCCCCCCCCCACAGGCCAACGCTTCATGCACGAAGCCAGACAACATGTAAGACAGCTGGTTCACCCCTTTCCCTCTACTCTCTCCCCTCCCCCTTTCCCTGCGACCTCCCTCCTTCGCACAATTCCCTAATGCTTGGGGGAGGGGAGACGCTGGGCTCAGCATACTCAGTGATACAGACGCTGAAGAAAAATCTCTTTGCATTCCACGCTGGGCGCCTGAACATTTAAATGCTGTACCTGTGTGACACCAGACAAGAACAGTGGTGTTGGTCTGTCACAGCATTACAATGCAAACTGCTTCAGGTCATGGATTTCATGGCCGGGGGAGAGGCGACACAGCATAAAACAGCACAAACACGCTTGCCCCAAAGTTGTACCCCAGTGAGAGTCAGTGTGTGTGGAACCCGTACCCCAGTGAGAGTCAGTGTGTGTGGAACCCGTACCCCAGTGAGAGTCAGTGTGTGTGGGACCCGTACCCCAGTGAGAGTCAGTGTGTGTGGGACTCGTACCCCAGTGAGAGTCAGTGTGTGTGGGACCCGTACCCCAGTGAGAGTCAGTGTGTGTGGGACTCGTACCCCAGTGAGAGCCAGTGTGTGTGGGACTCGTACCCCAGTGAGAGTCAGTTTGTGTGGGACCCGTACCCCAGTGAGAGTCAGTGTGTGTGGGACCCGTACCCCAGTGAGAGTCAGTGTGTGTGGGACCCGTACCCCAGTGAGAGTCAGTGTGTGTGGGACTCGTACCCCAGTGAGAGTCAGTTTGTGAGGGACCTGTACCCCAGTGAGAGTCAGTGTGTGTGGGACACGTGCCCCAGTGAGAGTCAGTGTGTGTGGGAGTCGTACCCCAGTGAGAGTCAGTTTGTGTGGGAGCCGTACCCCAGAGTCAGTGTGTGTGGAACCCGTACCCCAGTGAGAGTCAGTGTGTGTGGGACCCGTACCCCAGAGAGTCAGTGTGTGGGACCCGTACACCAGTGAGAGTCAGTGTGTGTGGGACCCTATACCCCAGTGAGAGTCAGTTTGTGTGGGACCCGTACCCCAGTGAGAGTCAGTGTGTATGGGACCCGTACCCCAGTGAGAGTCAGTGTGTGTGGGACCCGTACCCCAGTGAGAGTCAGTGTGTGTTGGACTCGTACCCCAGTGAGAGTCAGTTTGTGTGGGACCTGTACCCCAGTGAGAGTCAGTGTGTGTGGGACACGTGCCCCAGTGAGAGTCAGTGTGTGTGGGAGTCGTACCCCAGTGAGAGTCAGTTTGTGTGGGACCCGTACCCCAGAGTCAGTGTGTGTGGAACCCGTACCCCAGTGAGAGTCAGTGTGTGTGGGCCCCGTACCCCAGAGAGTCAGTGTGTGGGACCCGTACCCCAGTGAGAGTCTGTGTGTGTGGGACCCGTACCCCAGTGAGAGTCAGTGTGTGTGGTACTCGTGCCCCAGTGAGAGTCAGTGTGTGTGGGACCCGTACCCCAGTGAGAGTCAGTTTGTGTGGGACCCGTACCCCAGTGAGAGTCAGTGTGTGTGGGACTCGTACCCCAGTGAGAGTCAGTTTGTGTGGGACCCGTACCCCAGTGAGAGTCAGTGTGTGTGGGACCCGTACCCCAGAGAGTCAGCGTGTGGGACCCGTACCCCAGTGAGAGTCAGTGTGTGTGGGACCCGTACCCCAGTGAGAGTCAGTGTGTGTGGGACTCGTACCCTAGTGAGAGTCAGTTTGTGTGGGACCTATACCCCAGTGAGAGTCAGTGTGTGTGGGACACGTGCCCCAGTGAGAGTCAGTGTGTGTGGGAGTCGTACCCCAGTGAGAGTCAGTTTGTGTGGGACCCGTACCCCAGAGTCAGTGTGTGTGGGACCCGTACCCCAGTGAGAGTCAGTGTGTGTGGGACCCGTACCCCAGAGAGTCAGTGTGTGGGACCCGTACCCCAGTGAGAGTCAGTGTGTGTGGGACCCGTACCCCAGTGAGAGTCAGTTTATGTGGGACCCGTACCCCAGTGAGAGTCAGTGTGTGTGGGACCCGTACCCCAGTGAGAGTCAGTGTGTGTGGGACCCGTACCCCAGTGAGAGTCAGTGTGTGTGTGACTCGTACCCCAGTGAGAGTCAGTTTGTGAGGGACCTGTACCCCAGTGAGAGTCAGTTTGTGTGGGACCTGTACCCCAGTGAGAGTCAGTGTGTGTGGGACACGTGCCCCAGTGAGAGTCAGTGTGTGTGGGAGTCGTACCCCAGTGAGAGTCAGTTTGTGTGGGACCCGTACCCCAGAGTCAGTGTGTGTGGAACCCGTACCCCAGTGAGAGTCAGTGTGTGTGGGCCCCGTACCCCAGAGAGTCAGTGTGTGGGACCCGTACCCCAGTGAGAGTCTGTGTGTGTGGGACCCGTACCCCAGTGAGAGTCAGTGTGTGTGGTACTCGTGCCCCAGTGAGAGTCAGTGTGTGTGGGACCCGTACCCCAGTGAGAGTCAGTTTGTGTGGGACCCGTACCCCAGTGAGAGTCAGTGTATGTGGGACTCGTACCCCAGTGAGAGTCAGTTTGTGTGGGACCCGTACCCCAGTGAGAGTCAGTGTGTGTGGGACCCGTACCCCAGAGAGTCAGCGTGTGGGACCCGTACCCCAGTGAGAGTCAGTGTGTGTGGGACCCGTACCCCAGTGAGAGTCAGTGTGTGTGGGACTCGTACCCTAGTGAGAGTCAGTTTGTGTGGGACCTATACACCAGTGAGAGTCAGTGTGTGTGGGACACGTGCCCCAGTGAGAGTCAGTGTGTGTGGGAGTCGTACCCCAGTGAGAGTCAGTTTGTGTGGGACCCGTACCCCAGAGTCAGTGTGTGTGGGACCCGTACCCCAGTGAGAGTCAGTGTGTGTGGGACCCGTACCCCAGAGAGTCAGTGTGTGGGACCCGTACCCCAGTGAGAGTCAGTGTGTGTGGGACCCGTACCCCAGTGAGAGTCAGTGTGTGTGGGACACGTGCCCCAGTGAGAGTCAGTTTGTGTGGGACCCGTACCCCAGAGTCAGTGTGTGTGGAACCCGTACCCCAGTGAGAGTCAGTGTGTGTGGGACCCGTACCCCAGAGAGTCAGTGTGTGGGACCCGTACCCCAGTGAGAGTCTGTGTGTGTGGGACCTGTACCCCAGTGAGAGTCAGTGTGTGTGGGACCCGTACCCCAGTGAGAGTCAGTGTGTGTGGGACTGCACCCCAGTGAGAGTCAGTGTCTGTGGAACCCGTACCCCAGTGAGAGTCAGTGTGTGTGGGACCCCTCCCCAGTGAGAGTCAGTGTGTGTCCGACCGTACCCCAGTGAGAGTCAGTGTGCGTGGGACCGTACCCCAGTGAGAGTCAGTGTGTGTGGGATCCGTACCCCAGTGAGAGTCAGTGTGTGTGGGACCTGTACCCCAGTGAGAGTCAGTATGTGTGGAACCCGTACCCCAGTGAGAGTCAGTGTGTGATGAAACCGTACCACAGTGAGAGTCAGTGTGTGATGAACCCGTACCCCAGTGAGAGTCAGTGTGTGTGGGACCCGTACCCCAGTGAGAGTCAGTGTGTGTGGGACCCGTACCCCAGTGAGAGTCAGTGTGTGTGGAACCCGTACCCCACTGAGAGTCAGTGTGTGTGGCACGCATACCCCAGTGAGAGTCAGTGTGTGTGTAACCCGTACCCCAGTGAGAGTCAGTGTGTGTGGAACCCATACCCCAGTGAGAGTCAGTGTGTGTGGAACCCGTACCCCAGTGAGAGTCAGTGTGTGTGGAACCCGTACCCCACTGAGAGTCAGTGTGTGTGGCACCCATACCCCAGTGAGAGTCAGTGTGTGTGTAACCCGTACCCCAGTGAGAGTCAGTGTGTGTGGAACCCATACCCCAGTGAGAGTCAGTGTGTGTGGAACCCATACCCCAGTGAGAGTCAGTGTGTGTGGGACCCATACCCCAGTGAGAGTCAGTGTGTGTGTAACCCGTAACCCAGTGAGAGTCAGTGTGTGTGGAACCCGTACCCCAGTGAGAGTCAGTGTGTGTGGAACCCGTACCCCAGTGAGAGGCAGTGTGTGTGGGACCCGTACCCCAGTGAGAGTCAGTGAGTGTGGGACCCGTACCCCAGTGAGAGTCAGTGTGTGTGGGACCCGTACCCCAGTGAGAGTCAGTGTGTGTGGGACCTGTACCCCAGTGAGAGTCAGTGTGTGTGGAACCCGTACCCCAGTGAGAGTCAGTGTGTGTGGAACCCGTACCCCAGTGAGAGTCAGTGTGTGTGGGACCCGTATCCCAGTGAGAGTCAGTGTGTGTGGGATCCATACCCCAGTGAGAGTCAGTGTGTGTGGAACCCGTACCCCAGTGAGAGTCAGTGTGTGTGGGACCCGTACCCCAGTGAGAGTCAGTGTGTGTGCGACCCGTACCCCAGTGAGAGTCAGTGTGTGTGGCACCCATACCCCAGTGAGAGACAGTGTGTGTGTAACCCGTACCCCAGTGAGAGTCAGTGTGTGTGGAACCCGTACCCCAGTGAGAGTCAGTGTGTGGGGAACCCGTACCCCACTGAGAGTCAGTGTGTGTGGAACCCGTACCCCAGTGAGAGTCAGTGTGTGGGGAACCCGTACCCCACTGAGAGTCAGTGTGTGTGGGACCCGTACCCCAGTGAGAGTCAGTGTGTGTGTAACCCGTACCCCAGTGAGAGTCAGTGTGTGTGGAACCCGTACGCCAGTGAGAGTCAGTGTGTGTGGAACCCGTACCCCAGTGAGAGTCAGTGTGTGTGGAACCCGTACCCCAGTGAGAGTCAGTGTGTGTGGGACCCGTACCCCAGTGAGAGTCAGTGTGTGTGAACCCGTACCCCAGTGAGAGTCAGTGTGTGTGAGACCCGTACCCCAGTGAGAGTCAGTGTGTGTGGAACTCGTACCCCAGTGAGAATCAATGTGCGTGGATCTGTATCCCAGTGACATTTCTGAAGATTGGGATAAATTCAGACTCCAGCAATGGAAGACTAAAAGATAAGAGTGAGATAATAAACTATGGGGGAAAACTGGCGAGGAATACAAAACCTGACAATAAGAGCTTCTTTAACCTTTTTATAAAGGAAGTGAGAGGTCGAAGTCCCTTAGAAAATGAATCTGGGGAGACAGTTCTGGGGAACAAGGGAATGGCAGAGGAGTTACACAGGTATTTTGCATCAGTGTTTACGGTGGAAGATACTTTGAACATCCCAATAATACTAAATAATACTGGGGAGGAATTAAACACCATCGCCATCACTAGAGAAATAGTATTAGACAAACTAATGGGACTGAAGGCAGATACGTCCTGTGGTCCTGATGGCTACACCCTCGGATCCTAAAATAAGTAACTACAGAGATAGTGGATGCATTGGTCGTTATTTTCCAAAAGTCCTTGGATTCTGGAGAAGTCCGAGAGGATGGAAAACTGCCAATGTGACCCCCGCCCCCCCCCCTTCAAAAAGGGAAGGGGGTAAAAAGCAGGTAACTATCGGCCGATTAGCCCAACATCTATTGTTGGAAAAGTATTGGCTTCAATTTTGAAGGAGGTAATAGCAGCTCATTTGGAAAATCATAATCTAGTCAAGCAGAGTCAGCATTGCTTCACAAAGGGAAATCGTCTCTGACTAATTTATTATAATAATCGTTATTGTCACAAGTAGGCTTACATTAACACTGCAATGAAGTTACTGTGAAAATCCCCTAGTCGCCACATTCCGGCGCCTGTTCGGGCACACAGAGGGAGAATTCAAAATGTCCAAATGACCGAACAAGCACGTCTTTTGGGACTTGTGGGAGGAAACCGGAGCACCCGGAGGAAACCCACGCAGACACGGGGAGAACGTGTCCCAAGCCGGGAATCGAACTGGGGACCATGGAGCTGTGAAGCCACAGTGCTACCCACTGTGCTACCGTGCCGAGCAAGGGTTTTCTGAGGATGTCTCAACCAGAGTGGATAGAGGGGAACCAGTAGATGTGTTGTATCCAGACCTCCAGAAGGCATTTGGCAAGGCACCTCACAAAAAGATGTCTTGGGAACTCCTTGCCACCGAGAGCTGTGGGGACAGAGTCCTTGTGTATATTGAAGGCTTAGGCAGACAGATTCTTGATCAGTAAGGGAATCAAAGGTAACAGGGAAAGAACAGGAAAGTGGACCTGAGGAATGTTGGATCAGCCATGATCCGACATGGATGTCGGAGCAGGCTCGAGGGGCCGAACGGCCATCTCCTGTTCCTATTTCTTATGGTCTAATGGAGAGTCAGCGTCCATTGAAAAGAGGGAAGAAAACGGTGGTAACTTGTTCTGAGCGGAGGTGATATTTGACTCTTGGGGAATGACAACAGCTGATTTCCTGAGAAGCCGTGGTCAATGTTTGCCTGGTTGCAGTCGGAGTTGCTGCTTCATCACTGAAGCTGTTGACAGGAGGATTCCGCTGAAGGGAACCCAGCAACAATGCACCAGCCCCAGGAAATAAACTGCAACAGCTCACTCACTGGGAGAGCAGGTTATACTGACAGTGTGAACTGACTGTCCCCTGACCTCGGCTTGTCCTGCTGCACAGGAAGCAGACGGAAGCATGTATCGCACTGAGGTGAGGCTAACGCACTGTTGGCTTGCACACCAGGACAAAATTAGCCCCCTGCCAAGCTCAGAATATCTTCTAAAGTTGGACTTCCTGCCTGTCCAGCAGTTTGGTGCTGGAATATCATGCCCAGCCGCCAGATTCAACTCAGCAGCTGTGTGCACGCTGCGCACAAGCGGTAGAAAAGTCTTGAAACCACGTCGGACCTTTTGCCGGGACCTCTGATAGCACCTGACAGCCACTTCGGAACATGTTCTCACTTTGCTTCTAAAAATTGACCCAATATTTTCTGAGTAAACTTGGTAGAATCGGAAGTTTACATTGCTGTAAACCCGATCAAAAAAGCAGGTTATTGCTTCGAACTCTTGTACTAGATTGCTGTAATATAGGTTACCTCGATGTAAAAGTAATAACTTGGCCAGACCACCTGTTTCAGTGAAGGTAGATCAAGAGATAAATATTGGCCGGGACACCAGGGAGAACCTGACCGCTCTTCTTGGCTCAGTACGTGGCACATGCGCCTCTCAATCACAGGGTTGTGGGTTCAACTCCATGTCCAGAGTCTGGAGCTCAATGTTCTCGACTGAGGGAGGGCTGCACAGTTGATGGGGCTGTCTATCAGACGAGACATGAAATCTAGGCTCTGTCTGCCATCTCAGGCAGATATAAAAGGCAGCATGGCCATTATCGTGAAGATGAGAAAGGGAGATCTCACCAGTTTCCTGGGCAATATTTATCCCTTACCCAACATCACAAAAATCAGATCGGTTGCTCATGATCATATTTGCGGGTGCGCGGGACCTGGCTGGGTGCGCGGGACCTGGCTGGGTGCGCGGGACCTGGCTGGGTGCGCGGGACCTGGCTGGGTGCGCGGGACCTGGCTGCGCGCGCGGGACCTGGCTGCGCGCGCGGGACCTGGCTGCGCGCGCGGGACCTGGCTGCGCGCGCGGGACCTGGCTGGGTGCGCGGGACCCGGCTGGGTGCGCGGGACCTGGCTGGGTGCGCGGGACCTGGCTGGGTGCGCGGGACCTGGCTGGGTGTGCGGGATCTTGCTGCGGGCGCGGGATCTTGCTGGGTGCGTGGGATCTTGCTGCGCGCGTGGGATCTTGCTGCGCGCGTGGGATCTTGCTGGGTGCGCGGGATCTTGCTGGGTGCACGGGATCTTGCTGGGTGCGCGGGATCTTGCTGGGTGCGTGGGATCTTGCTGCCTTCGCGGGATCTTGCTGGGTGCGCGGGATCTTGCTGAGTGCGTGGGATCTTGCTGCCTTCGCGGGATCTTGCTGAGCATGTGGGATCTTGCTGAGTGCGCGGGATCTTGCTGGGTGCGCGGGATCTTGCTGAGCATGTGGGATCTTGCTGGGTGCGCGGGATCTTGCTGGGTGCGCGGGATCTTGCTGGGTGCGCGGGACCTTGCTGGGTGCGCGGGACCTTGCTGGGTGTGCGGGAACTTGCTGGGTGCGCGGGATCTTGCTGAGCGAGCGGGATCTTGCTGAGCGTGCGGGATCTTGCTGGGTGCGCGGGACCTTGCTGGGTGCGCGGGACCATGCTGGGTGCGTGGGATCTTGCTGGGTGCGTGGGATCTTGCTGCCTTCGCGGGATCTTGCTGGGTGCGCGGGATCTTGCTGGGTGCGCGGGATCTTGCTGGGTGCGCGGGATCTTGCTGGGTGCGCGGGATCTTGCTGGGTGCGCGGGATCTTGCTGGGTGCGCGGGATCTTGCTGAGCGTGTGGGATCTTGCTGTGCGTGTGGGATCTTGCTGGGTGCATGGGATCTTGCTGTGCGTGTGGGATCTTGCTGGGTGCGCGGGATCTTGCTGGGTGCGCGGGATCTTGCTGGGTGCGCGGGATCTTGCTGGGTGCGCGGGATCTTGCTGGGTGCACGGGATCTTGCTGAGCATGCGGGATCTTGCTGGGTGTGCGGGATCTTGCTGGGTGCGCGGGATCTTGCTGAGCATGCGGGATCTTGCTGAGCATGCGGGATCTTGCTGGGTGTGTGGGATCTTGCTGGGTGCGCGGGATCTTGCTGGGTGCGTGGGATCTTTCTGTGCGCGTGGGATTGTGCGGTGTGCCAATTAGTTGCTGCCTTTACTGCATTACAACAGTGACTCCATTTCAAAAATACTTTGTTGGCTGTTCTGAGATCATGCGTGGTTATAGATTAATGTTAGTTTGTGCCGTGGGTATTATACATCCCAATGCAGACAGGCCCTTTTGTTGGTATCTGGGACAGTCCAGCACCCCCTCAGTATTGCACGGGACTGGAGTGTTATCCTAGATACTGGGTCAGGTTTCTGGAGTGGGACCTGGACCCAGGTGCACTGTCTGCCAAGCTCAGGCTATGGTTGGGAGTGAGTGAGTGAGTCGTCACACCCACTGTAGTACGGGCAGGCTGCACCGTCAGTGGTGCCGTGTTTAACGTCCAACCCAAACCCCAACTGCTTGTTCCGGCGGCCATGGGCACATTAAAGATGCCATGGCAACATTTCAAGAGTTCTTGCAGTGCCGTACAATTTTCCCTCAAACAACATAAAAGAAATGAACCTTTGCTGGCTGAGGGATCTGGGTGGCAAATAACCAGTTACTACATTCCACTGTGATACCAGGTTCCATGGGCCAATGAGCAGTGTCTCCGAGAGACGTAACTAAGACCTGGACCAAGGTCATCTCGTTTTCAGTGTATGAGTTTTGTCCCATCTGGAACCACACAAGGACACAATTATGTGAGAGTTTTCTCCCAGGGAGAGTTGCAACATTCAGTTCCATGACAGGAGGTGCTAAACAGCTATTACCAGGAGCCGCAGTTTGCAAACAGCAGCTCATTAGTTTGGTGTTTCCTGACGCGAGTGGTTTGAGTGCGTTCCCCACTTTCAGCTCCTCGAGTGCGAGAGTGAGAGTCTGCAGAGAGCTGCCTGGTGTTTGCAGCCTCAGCAGCTCCCGTTCTGACACCACCTCTTTCATCTTCCACTCACTCATCCCCCTCGGCTGCTGAATTGAAACTGACACGGGTTCAAGAGCAAGTTTCAAACTGAAATCACCCTTTTAGATGAAAATGATTTGAAAAAAAATTCCAATTAAGGGGCAGTTTAGCGTGACCAACCCACCTACCCTGCACAACCTTGTGGGGGTGAGATCCACGCAGACACAGGGAGAATGTGCAAACTCCACACGGACAGTGACCGGAATGGAGCCCGGGTCCTCAGCGCAGTGAGGCAACAGTGCTAACCACTGCGCCGCCGTGCCGCGCCAATGAAAATGATTTGTTAAGAGCAATTTTAACTTCAAATAACGAGGCTCGGGCAGCACGGTGGCGCAGTGCGTTGGCCTTGATGCCTCACGGCGCCGAGGTCCCAGGTTCTAATCCCGGCCCTGGGTCACTGCCTGTGTGGAGTTTGCACATTCTCCCCGTGTCTGCGACTATTTATCTCAGTGACGTTGCAGGAATTCAGTGAACAAACTGCTTGTGGCGTCTTCCACATTCGAACAGATACAGAAACTGTTCTGACTAAATAATCCACTGGATCCTTTCAATATCATAACACACCAGGTTCCACTCACACCTCAATCTTCTTTTACTCAAGGAGATACGAGCCTCTTTTTCACAAATTGTCTGGACAGGTAAACCTGTAAGCTCGGTTATCAGAGAGCCACACTGACTCGCTGACAGTGCAGCACTCCCTCAGTACTGACTCGCTGACAGTGCGGCACTCCCTCAGTACTGACCCTCTGGCAGTGCAGCACTCCCTCAGCACTGACCCTCTGACAGTGCAGCACTCCCTCAGTACTGACCCTCTGACAGTGCAGCACTCCCTCAGTACTGACCCTCTGACAGTGCAGCACTCCCTCAGTACTGACCCTCTGACAGTGCGGCACTCCCTCAGTACTGACCCTCTGACAGTGCGGCGCTCCCTCAGTACTGACCCTCTGACAGTGCGGCGCTCCCTCAGTACTGACCCTCTGACAGTGCAGCACTCCCTCAGTACTGACCCTCTGACAGTGCGGCGCTCCCTCAGTACTGACCCTCTGACAGTGCGGCACTCCCTCAGTACTGACCCTCTGACAGTGCGGCGCTCCCTCAGTACTGACCCTCTGACAGTGCGGCACTCCCTCAGTCCTGACCCTCTGACAGTGCGGCTTTCCCTCAGTACTGACCCTCTGACAGTGCAGCGCTCCCTCAGTACTGACCCTCTGACAGTGCGTCACTCCCTCAGTACAGACCCTCTGACAGTGCAGCACTCCCTCAGCACTGACCCTCTGACAGTGCGGCTTTCCCTCAGTACTGACCCTCTGACAGCGCAGCACTCCCTCAGTACTGACCCTCTGACAGTGCGGCTTTCCCTCAGTACTGACCCTCTGACAGTGCGGCACTCCCTCAGTACTGACCCTCTGACAGTGCGGCTTTCCCTCAGTACTGACCCTCTGACAGTGCAGCGCTCCCTCAGTACTGACCCTCTGACAGTGCGTCACTCCCTCAGTACTGACCCTCTGACAGTGCAGCACTCCCTCAGCACTGACCCTCTGACAGTGCGGCACTCCCTCAGTACTGACCCTCTGACAGCGCAGCTCTCCCTCAGTACTGACCCTCTGACAGTGCAGCACTCCCTCAGTACTGACCCTCTGACAGTGCAGCACACCCTCAGTACTGACCCTCTGACAGTGCAGCACTCCCTCAGTACTGACCCTCTGACAGTGCAGCGCTCCCTCAGTACTGACCCTCTGACAGTGCGGCACTCCCTCAGTACTGACCCTCTGACAGCGCAGCTCTCCCTCAGTACTGACCCTCTGACAGTGCAGCACTCCCTCAGTACTGACCCTCTGACAGTGCAGCACTCCCTCAGTACTGACCCTCTGACAGTGCGGCACTCCCTCAGTACTGACCCTCTGACAGTGCAGCGCTCCCTCACTGCTCCCAGTGGGAGTGACAGCTTGGACAAGGTGTTCAGTGAGTGGGATAAGAGGTGGTTAAAACACAGAATGGACTGAGGAGTCAGAAAGTTGGAGTGAAAATTCTGAACACATTTAAGCAGCAGCAGGATGTGATGGAGGGGTGGGGGGTGGGGTCTCGGACTGGGTCAGATAGACTGGCTTGCTGGCCGTTTCCACTTGAACTGAGCTTGAGAATCAGACAGGCAGTAAATTGGGCCTGGGTCACACAAACACTCAGCAACTCGTCCTGACACCGCGTGAAGCAGGCCCGTGTTGGAATGGGTTAAAGGCGATGTCAGAAACCTTGCTCAGTCACTCTCTATCGTGTTGGCTCTTCACCCACAACATCTGTTGCATTCTTGCTGTCGTAAATGACATCAGCAGCACATTCCACAGCCAGTACAGACTCCTAAAATAACTGCAGTGCCATTGACCATACTGATCTCCCTGCGTGCACTGACACACACTTGTCACCAGCTCCCGGCTAGGAGTAGGTATCCCAATGTTAACACAGACCCTGCATTTACACAATAAGGCTACTGCGCGGGTCCCACACGGTCTTAGAGTCTCTGTCATCAAGTCCGCAAGGCTCTGAATCCTCACCGTCTCCTCATGGGGTGGAAATGCTGGTTGTTGGCTGGGTATGAAACGTGCAGAGATTAATAAACTGCTTGCTTTACAGTGGGGTAACATCAGGCTCTGGAGGACCAGAGTACTGTCAATGGCATCGATATACACAACGTACAGCAGCTCGGGAGCTCCCCGGAGACTGTTGTGTAATTACACTCGGTTTCTACTCCAAGAGCTACGGGGTAATGGAATACAAGTCTGAAATAAACACAGGAAATTCCTGGAAACACTAAACATAGAGAGCGGTCGGATCATTGTTGAGACTTCTTTCTATCGCTACAAATGCTGCCTGACCTAACTGCTCATAACTGGTACATCGTCCTGGGGGGGGGGGTTACAGCGCAGATCTACCGTGAGACATTATACTGCACACTGAGCGTTCGGGCTTAATATTCCTGAATACACCAGACTGTTGGTTAGTGGGTCTAGCGCGCTATACATCAACACATCCGCCTGACTGTAATAAACTCCATTTTAATCTCAGTGCGGTTGCAATCGCTGACTCCTGTCCCCTCACTGGTCTTCATCCAGTCACTTTAGTCGATTATCTGATAATTGAATTTTCTGAACACTCAGTTGCCACTTTGTTGTGTTTTTCACGTTGCTTAATTCAAATTATTATATCATTCACATTTTTCAATGTAGCAACCACAGTCTTAGTAATCCCATCAGCAACACACTGACCTTGATAAGCATCGCTCAGGTCTGTCAGTGATAAAAAATATCAGATGGAAAGGCACTCGGTGTCAATCCCCAGCCATTGCCCCAGGGTCCGGGAGGGGGGGGGGGGGGGGGGGCAGCCCATCCCTGAGGGCATTTAAGAGTCAACCACATTGCTGTGGGTCTGGAGTCACGTGTAGGCCAGACCAGGTAAGCGCATCAGATTTCCTTCCCGAAAGGACATGAGTGAACCAGATGTGATTTTAAACAGCAATCGACAATGGTTTCATGGTCATCATTAGACCTTTACTTCCAGATTTTTAAATGAAAATCAAATTCCGCCGTCTGCAGTGGCAGGGTTCGAACCGGGTCCCGAGAGCATGGCCCTCGGTCTCGGGATCACTAGTCCAGCGAGACAGTACCACTGCACCACTGCCTCCCCAATTACGTACATGTTCTGTGGGGAGGTGCTGAAACAACTTCACCGACCTGCCCCCGACTTGATGCAATGACAGCTCAGCGCTCCAGAAACACAGGCACTGGAGAAAGTGTCCTCCTTCGAGAGAAGGCGGCTAAGAGGAGATCGATAGAGATGTTGAAAGTCATGAGGGGGCTGGACCGAGTAAATGGGGAGAAATTGTTTCTGCTCGTAAAAGGATCGAGAGCGAGGGGACACAGATTTAAAGTGATTCGCAAAAGAAGCAAATGTGATGCGAGAACAAACATTTTCCCAGCGAGTGGTTGGGGGTCTGGACTGCACGGCCTGGAAGTGTGGTGGAGGCAGCTTCAATCGAGGCGTTCAAGAGGGCATGAGATGGTTATTTGAATATAAACAATGTGCGAATGGTACGGGGGAAGAGGCAGGGGGGAGGCACTAAGTCATGATGCTCGTCTGGAGATAGGTACACGCACGATGGGCTGAATGGCCTCCTTCAGTGCCGTAAATCGTACATAGAATCCAGGATAAAGATCTCTACCCAGAGAGTAACGAGGATGTGGAACTTGCCCCCACAGTGAGTGGCGTCGATACATCTCTTTATGAAATTTAGAGTACCCAATTCATTTTTTCCAATTAAGGGGCAATTTCGCGAGGCCAATCCACCCACCCTGCACATCTTTGGGTTGTGGAAGCGAAACCCACGCAGACACGGGGAGAATGTGCAAACTCCACACGGACAGTGACCCGGAGCCGGAACTGAACCTGGGACCTCGGCACCGTGAGGCCGCAGTGCTAACCCCTGCGCCGCCGTGCTAACCCCTGCGCCGCTGTGCTAACTCCTGCGCCGCAGTGCTAACCCCTGCGCCGCCGTGCTGCCCTCGGCGTCGATACATTTAAGAAGCTGGTTAAACACGAGGGGGAAATGAAAAGAACGATGGGTTGATCGGATGAAGTAACGGAGGGTGGGAGGGCGTGTGTGCGCAGCGTAAACACCAACACACACACCGATGGGCCAAATGGCCTGGATCTGTGCTGTCCGTTTTGTGGAATTCCAACAACAAGGACAGTGCTCAGTGACCAACTCGGTCTGATGGGCCGGTGAAGCACTGAACGAGGCTGTACTGATTGACCAACACACCCCAGTCACAATGCTTCGGCAGGCAAGGAATAAAAGGGACCGAGGAAGTGGCGGTTGCCTTAGCAACTGAACAATTATAGAGGCTTTCAACAAACATGTTCAAGTTGGGTCAATGTTTGTTGAGCAAAGTGGCAGCGGAACAGAACATTGAGAGGAGCTTCAGCACATCCCACTGTCCAGTTCCTCTGCTCAAACACATCCTCACAACACCTTCTACATTCTCAGGCACCCCTTTCCTCAGCATTCACATTGTCACTGCTCCTTCAAACCCTCTCCCCCTACAGGCAATGCTCCATGTGTCAGCCTGACGAGCGACTGTGGCCTCACTGTCAGAGGGTCAGTACTGAGGGAGTGCTGCACTGTCCGAGGGTCAGTACTGAGGGAGTGCTGCACTGTCCGAGGGTCAGTACTGAGGGAGTGCTGCACTGTCAGAGGGTCAGTACTGAGGGAGTGCTGCACTGTCAGAGGGTCAGTACTGAGGGAGTGCTGCACAGTCAGAGGGTCAGTACTGAGGGAGTGCCGCACTGTCAGAGGGTCAGTACTGAGGGAGCGCTGCACAGTCAGAGGGTCAGTACTGAGGGAGTGCCGCACTGTCAGAGGGTCAGTACTGAGGGAGTGCCGCACTGTCACAGGGTCAGTACTGAGGGAGTGCCGCACTGTCAGAGGGTCAGTACTGAGGGAGTGCCGCACTGTCAGAGGGTCAGTACTGAGGGAGTGCTGCACTGTCAGAGGGTCAGTACTGAGGGAGTGCTGCACTGTCAGAGGGTCAGTACTGAGGGAGTGCTGCAGTGTCAGTGGGTCAGTACTGAGGGAGTGCTGCACTGTCAGAGGGTCAGTACTGAGGGAGTGCTGCACTGTCAGAGGGTCAGTACTGAGGGAGTGCCGCACTGTCAGAGGGTCAGTACTGAGGGAGTGCTGCACTGTCGGAGGGTCAGTACTGAGGGAGTGCCGCACTGTCAGAGGGTCAGTACTGAGGGAGTGCCGCACTGTCAGAGGGTCAGTACTGAGGGAGTGCCGCACTGTCAGAGGTGCCATTATTACGAGGTGATATGAAAGTCTCCAGCTTCTCTCAGTTGGAAGCAAAAAGGTCCAAAGGGAAAATATTTATCCCTCAATTAATGTCACGGATATGAACAATGTGACCATGTCGCATTGCTGTAGGCAGGAGCTATCACTGCACAAATTGGTTTGTGTTTCCTACATTGCCAAGAAAACTGATGTTTTTTCTATAGTTTTTGAGTGTGTGCCTGTTTGACTCTGCGTTCTAATTCAGATGGGCGATTGTGTCTCCGCACAAGGCTTTCTTCCTCCGACCTCACTTCAATCTGTTCCAGCTCTCACACAGCTGACTGCCCAGGGAACTAACAATAGCTGGCCCCACACGGGAAAGGACCAGGTTAAACACTACGTTATTCCCACTTTCTGACTCCTCAACTTCAGCATCAACACTTGTACAAATAAAAACTTCCAACCATTTCCTGTTTGGGTGGCTATTATCTACTTCCTGTTAACGCTGTGAAGCTAAGTTTGCAGCAAAGATTGGCGTTTCAGCCGCTACACTCCGACTGGTCTGAGAGCTGCTCGAGATCTCCACTGGGCGAAATGGCCCTGCAGAGGCAAATGTTTCTGTCTGACTCTGAGACCCCTTGCTCTCCGTGATGCCCCAAGGGGTCAAACGTCCCATTCGCGACCTCTTCCCCTCAGCGAGATCAGATCACTGTGTACACCAATTGGACAGGTCAAAGCTGCAGAGCGTGAGACCCCCATTACCCCATCAGACATGTTGGGTGACGCTCGTCTGCACTGAAAGGAAAAGTGAGACAAGCTGTGGGTTTGGGGGTCAGGCCAGTGTCATTAAAGGAGCCACGCTCTCTGTGGCTCTTGTGTCAATTAGCTTCCCTCTTTCTCCTCATTGCGAAGGAGAATTTCAGACAATCGATGCTCTCAGGGCCATTGGAAGGTAAAGAGGTCAGTCAAGAATCTGACTCCAGGCCAGTAACGCCTGCTGAATGTGCAAACGAATCCGGAGCTGCTCCTCCACTCTTTGCAAAGGACTCGGCTAGACTCCGATTACTGGTTTAAGCAGGTCCAGACCAGTGTGGGCCCGTACCCCAGTGAGAGTCAGTGTGTGTGGGACCCGTACCCCAGTGAGAGTCAGTGTGTGTGGGACCCGTATCCCCAGTGAGAGTCAGTGTGTGTGGGACCCGTACCCCAGTGAGAGTCAGTGTGTGTGGGACCCGTACCCCAGTGAGAGTCAGTGTGTGTGGGACCCGTACCCCAGTGAGAGTCAGTGTGTGTGGGACCCGTACCCCAGTGAGAGTCAGTGTGTGTGGAACCCGTACCCCAGTGAGAGTCAGTGTGTGTGGAACCCGTACCCCAGTGAGAGTCAGTGTGTGTGGGACCCGTATCCCAGTGAGAGTCAGTGTGTGTGGGACCCGTATCCCAGTGAGAGTCAGTGTGTGTGGGACCCGTATCCCAGTGAGAGTCAGTGTGTGTGGGTCCCGTAGCCCAGTGAGAGTCAGTGTGTGTGGGACCCGTATCCCAGTGAGAGTCAGTGTGTGTGGAACCCGTACCCCAGTGAGAGTCAGTGTGTGTGGGACCCGTATCCCAGTGAGAGTCAGTGTGTGTGGGACCCGTATCCCAGTGAGAGTCAGTGTGTGTGGGACCCGTATCCCAGTGAGAGTCAGTGTGTGCGGAACCCGTACCCCAGTGAGAGTCAGTGTGTGTGGAACCCGTACCCCAGTGAGAGTCAGTGTTTGTGGAACCCGTACCCCAGTGAGAGTCAGTGTGTGTGGGACCCGTACCCCAGAGAGTCAGTGTGTGTGGAACCCGTACCCCAGTGAGAGTCAGTGTGTGTGGGACCCGTACCCCAGTGAGAGTCAGTGTGTGTGGAACCCGTACCCCAGTGAGAGTCAGTGTGTGTGGAACCCGTACCCCAGTGAGAGTCAGTGTGTGTGGGACCCGGACCCCAGTGAGAGTCACAAGGTAGAATTTTTAATTTGGTGAATGACCAGATTGCGATCCAGGTTTGAGGATGTGTTGATGGGTGAACCCTCAGTCAGTTGTGTCAAACTGTTACAAAGTCTGAAGGGAACAAAACCAGACAGATCACCCAGCATCGGCCGAGGGATCAGATACGACAACGGCAAACCCAGCCCTGCCGACACTGCAAATCCCTCCTTACTAACATCCGGGGGTTTGTGCCAAGGTTGGGAGAGGTGCTTCACAGACTCACCAAGCAACAGCCTGACAGTCATACTCACAGAATCATACCTTACAGACAATGTCCCAGACACCACTATCACCATTCCTGGGTATGTCCTGTCTCACCGGCAGGACAGACCCAGCAGGGTGGCGGCACGGTGGGATACAGTCGGGAGGGAGTTACCCTGGGAGTCCTCAACATCGACTCTGGACCCCATGAAGTCTCATGGCTTCAGGTTAAACATGGGCTAGGAAGCTGATTACCACGTACCGGCTACCATCAGCTGATGAATCAGTACTGCTTCATTTTGAACACCACTTGGAGGAAGCACGGAGGGTGGCGAGGGCACCGACTGTGCTCTGGGTGGGGGGACTTCACTGTCCATCACCAAGATTGGCTCGGTGTGATGGGCACTAATTGAGTGGGAAAGTTCTAATGGCCGTGATCACCCCCCCCCCCCGCCAAATGGATGCCCCCGCAGCGGCTCCCCCGACTCTGCCACCATGCCATCTCCCGGCCCCAGGAAGGTGGCGGCGGTCCAGAGGAATCTGGGGATGGTAGTCACCACCACGCAGCGCCAGGCGGTAAAGCTGGGCACCGTCCTGAAGAGAACCATCCCAGACCTCGGGCTACAAACCGGAGAAGGATGTTGGACGTTGGATTTGTTTGTCACACGTACCGGGGTACAGTGAAAAGTATTGTTCTGCGTGCACCTCACTGTGTGAGAGATCGCAGAGAGTCTCCACGCTCCGAAGGCATGGACTGGCCCAACCCGCCACTGAGTTGCTCAGCCAACAAAGTCTCCCTTCATATAGACCCCATCCTCTCCAATCTGCCTGCTCCAGATGCATCTGCCCAGGACAGTATCGGCAGCAGTGATCACTTCACAGTCCTTGTGGAGACAAAGTCCCATCTTCACATTGAGGATATCCTCCATCGGGTTGTCTGGCACTACCACCGTGCGAAATAGGATAGACATCGAACAGATCGTGCAACTCAAGACTGGGCAGCCATGAAGTGCTGTGGCCGTCAATTCAACCACAATTTGCAACCTCATGGCGCAGCATATCCCCCAGTCTACAATTACCACCAAGCCAGGGAATCAATCCTGGCTCAATGAAGAGTGCAGGAGAGCATGGCAGGAGCAACATCAGGCATTCCCAAAAATGAGGTGTCAAGCTGGTGAAGTGACAACACTTGTGAGCCAAATAGCATAAGCAGCAAGTAATAGACAGAGCTAAGTGATCCCACAGCGACCGCATCAGATCTAAGCTCTGCAGTCGTGCCGCATCCAGCCGTGAATGGTGGCGGACAATTAAACAGCTCGCTGGAGGAGGAGGCTCCACAAATGTCCCCGTCCTCAATGATGGAGGAGCCCAGCACATGAATGCAAAAGACAATCCACAGTGCTGAGTGGATGCTGCATCTCGGTCTCCCCAGCATCACAGATGTCAGTCTCCAGCCCATCGACTCTCGATTATCATTAAAGTGATAGAAAGTATAATCAACAGTGCTACTAAACGGCATTTGCTCAGCAATAACCTGCTCACGGACGCTCAGTTTGGGTTCCCCAGGGTCACTCAGCTCCTGACCTCATTGCAGCCTTGGTTCAAACCTGGACAAAAGAGCTGAATGCCAGAGGTGAGGTGAGAGTGACTGCTCTCGACATCAAGGCAGCGTTTGACCGAGTTTGGCATCAAGGAGCCAGAGCTAAACTGGAGCCAATGGGAATCAGGGGGGAAACTCTCCGCTGGTTGGAGTCATACCTATCAGAAAGGAACATGGTTGTGGTTGTTGGAGGTCAATCATCTCAGTCCCGCTGGAGTTCCTCAGGGTCGTGTCCTTGGCCCAACCATCTTCAGCTGCTTCATTACTGACCTCCCTTCCATCAGAAGGTCAGAAATGGGGATGTTTGTGGATGACTGTACGATGTTCAGCACCATCGTACCCCTCAGATAACGAAGCAGTCCATGTCCTAATGCAGCGAGACCTGGACAATATCCAGGCTTGGGCTGACAAGTGATAAGTTACATTTATGCCTCACAAGTGCCAGGTGATAGCCATCTCCAATAAGAGAGAATCTAACTATTTCCCCATGACATTCAATGGCATTACCATCACTGAATTCCCCACTACCAACATCCTGGGGGTTACTATTGACTAGAAACTGAATTGGGCCAGCTATATAAATACTGTGGCTGCAAGAGCAGGTTTGGAATTCTGTAGCGAGTAACTCACTTCCTGACTCCCCAAAGCCTGTCCACCACCAACAAGATACAAGTCGGGAGTGTGTTGGAAAAATAGAAAATAGGAGTATGCTATTTGGCCCATTGAATGCGATCATGGCTAATTCTCAATCTGAATACTGTGCTCCCACTCTCTCCCCATACCCCTCACGGCGCGAGGTCCCAGGTTCGATCCTGGCTCTGGGTCACTGTCTGTGTGCAGTTTGCACATTCACCCGGTGTTTGCGTGGGTTTCACCCCCAGAACCCAAAGATGTGCAGGGTACGTGGATTGGCCTCGGTAAATTGCCCCTTAATTGGAAAAAATTAATTGGGCACTCTAAATTTTTTTTTAAATAAAATAAAGTAAGAAGGCTTCTGGGATTCTTGCCTTTATTAACCAAGGCAGTGAATATCAGAGCAGGGAGGTTATGCTGGAGCTGTATAAAACGCTGGTTAGACCCCAGCTGGAGTACTGTGGGCAGCTCTGGTTACCACACTGTAGGAAGTGATTGTACTGGAGGGGGTGCAGAGGAGATTCACCAGGATGCTGCCTGGGATGGAGCGTTTCAGATAACGAGAGAGACTGGATAGGCTGGGGGTGTTTCCCTGGAGCGGAGAAGGTTCGGGGGGACGGGACCTGATTGAGGAATATAAAATTATGAGGGGTATAGATAGGGTGGATAGGAAGGTTCTTGCCCCATTAATTTGGGGGGGGGGGGTCAATAACCAGGGGACATATTTAAGTTGAGGGGCAGGAGGTTTAGAGGCAATGTGAGGAAAAGCTTTTCTACTCAAAGAGCGGTGGAATCTGGGACTCGCTGTCTGAAAGAGCGGTACAGCTGGGAACCCACACCACATTAAAGATTTTATATCAGCACTTCAAATGCCGTAAACATCCACTTGGATACAGGCAAAATGGGATTAGAATAGTTTGGTGCTTGACGGACGTGACGGTGCAAAGTGACGCTTTCCGTGCTGTAAAACTCTCATCTGCATTAGGAGAGGCGGGGATTAATCAGGAACAGTCAGCATGGGTTTGTTAAGAGGCGGTCATGTCTGACCAACCTGATTGAATTTTACGAAGAGGTGACCCAGGTGTGTGGATACATTTGACGTAGTCTACTTGGACTTCAGCAAGGCTTTTGATAAGGTTCCACATGGCAGACTGATAGCACAGCTAAGACCCTATGGGATCCAAGGAAATTTGGCAAATTGGATCTAGAATTGGCTGAGTGACAGGAAGCAGAGGGTGATGGGCGAGGGGTGTTTTTCTGACCGGAGGCCAGTGCCCAGTGGGGTCCCGCAGGGATCAGTGTTGGGGCCCTTGCTGTTTGTGGTTTATGTAAATGATTAAACATGAATTTCGGAGGATTGAACAGTACGTTCGCAGAGGTGCAGAGGAACGTTCACTGTTCTAAGGCAACAAAACCCCCTTCCTGCACCCTCTACCCCCAGCCCGGGGACCCCATCCTCATCCCAGAGCCCCAGGCCCCTACCCGGACATACATCCCGGATCCCCAACCCACACCCGAACCCCCAACCCTCGTCCCAGAGCCCCAGGCCCCAGGCCCCTACACGGACATCCATCCCGGATCCCCAACCCACACCCGAACCCCCAACCCTCGTCCCAGAGCCCCAGGCCCCTACCCGGACATCCATCCCGGATCCCCAACCCACACCCGAACTCCCAACCCTCGTCCCAGAGCCCCAGGCCCCTACCCGGACATCCATCCCGGAACCCCAACCCACACCCAAACTCCCAACCCTCGTCCCAGAGCCCCAGGCCCCTACCCGGACATCCATCCCGGAACCCCAACCCACACCCGAACCCCCAACCCTGGGCCCAGAGCCCCAGGCCCCTACCCGGACATCCATCCCGGAACCCCAACCCACACCCAAACTCCCAACCCTCGTCCCAGAGCCCCAGGCCCCTACCCGGACATCCATCCCGGATCCCCAACCCACACCCGAACCCCCAACCCTCGTCCCAGAGCCCCAGGCCCCAGGCCCTTACACGGACATCCATCCCGGATCCCCAACCCACACCCGAACCCCCAACCCTCGTCCCAGAGCCCCAGGCCCCTACCCGGACATCCATCCCGGATCCCCAACCCACACCCGAACTCCCAACCCTCGTCCCAGAGCCCCAGGCCCCTACCCGGACATCCATCCCGGAACCCCAACCCACACCCGAACCCCCAACCCTGGGCCCAGAGCCCCCACCATGGTTTCTCCAATCACGCCAAAGAAACTGATGTTTCATCCCTGGCACCAGTTTAGTTGCAAGTCCTGGTGAGGGTTCATGGAATCAGAGAATTGACAGCGCAGAAGAGGCCATCCGGCCCAGCGGGCCTGCACCGGCCCTTTGAAAAAGCACTCTACTTAAGTCCACGCTTCCATCCTATCCCCGTAACCTTTTGGACACTTAGGGCAATTTATCATGGCCAATCCACTTAACCTGCATATCTTTGGACTGTGGGAGGAAACCGGAGCACCCGGAGGAAACCCACGCAGACACGGGGAGAACGTGCAGACTCCACACAGACAGCGACCCAAGCTGGAATCGAACCTGGGACCCTGGAGCTGTGAGGCAGCCACTGTGCCGCCGTGACGGTTTAATGACCGCAAGTTAATCCAATGCCAAACTTATTGATGCAGCGATGTGTATCCCTGCAGTGGGTGTCCCTCGCTGGTTTATTTATTGAAGTGCCTTCTCCAATCTTTTAACTACAAACACCCCCGCCCATCACTCCCCCACCCCGTCAAAAAACAGGCGACCAGGTGGAAACAGACAGTTTGCCCTGTCAACATGGTCGGGAGCAGGGCGTGGGTCAGTCAGTGAGCGAGCAGATGTGGAGCATTTGTATCTGCTGGGGGGGGGGTTAAAGTTCAACGCTCCCCCCCCCCCCCCCCCCCCCCACCCCCGGAATGTCGGTGGCAGAGCCAAGTGGACAAAGCAGTGAGAGTGAGTTCACATTTCACAATCTGCAGGCACTCCTGTTGCACAGACATTCTCCTGCCTTGTGAAGAATTGGGGTGTGCATTCAGATTCAACCCAAGCCAAACAGCACCACACACTCTGAAGCTGGGGTAGGCCCCCATCGCCCACCCCATCCCCCTTGGGAGTAGCTAATTATCTTTCGGGGTTACAGATTGTATTAAACTCTGTTAAGCACAAAGTGTAATTGGAGGGGGGGAGCAAGGTGACCGAGAGACTAATTAACAGAATTAAACTCCAATACATATCAGGCCTCATTACATCCTTACACACCCAAAGTGCTTTTCAGACAACAGGTTAGATTGGAAGTGGTGGATCGAATCAATAAACATGACACAACAATGTTGGGGTAACACAGAAACTCAAATACAAATATGTTTGAGAAGAGCTCGGAGTGACGTCCCTCCCTCAGTTGTGATAATCAGGCAAAATCACCATTTTCATACAGGCAGACATGTCAACCGGCACGCGGGCAGCACGGTGGCGCAGTGGGTTAGCACTGCTGCCTCACGGGGCCGAGGTCCCAGGTTCGGTCCCGGCTCTGGGTCTGGGTCACTGCCCGTGTGGAGTTTGCACATTCTCCCCGTGTCTGCGTGGGTTTCGCCCCCACAACCCAAAGATGTGCAGGGTAGGTGGATTGGCCACGCTAAATTGCCCCTTAATTGGAACAAATTAATTGTGTACTCTAAATTTAAAAATTAAAGTCAACGGGCACATGCTTCTTTTTCAGCTAATAAATCTTATTCTTACTAATCAAATCAGACCATTCAGTCCACAGAGGCGATGTTGTCCCGTTCAATGAGTGATTGACTGCTCTTTCCCCATAGTTCTGAGAATTTCCCCTTCAAAGATGCATCTTATTGCCTCTTGCAAATTATAATTAAATCTGTTTCAGCCGTCATTTCAAACCGCACATTCCAGATTACAAAACCTCGCTGCTTAAAAACACATTTTCCTCACAACATCACCTCTGTTTTTTTGCCAATCATCTCCAATTGGTGTCTCCTGGTCAGCGAGCCTCCTGCCAGTGGAAACTGCTTCTCCCGTATTACACCATCAAAACATGTCAGAAATGTGAATGCCTCTATAACCGAGGGAGAGCTTACCCACAGTCTGAACATTCTATAACGCAGTAACTCACTAACACTTCACCAATACTGTGTTATCCTCAGAGCTAGGTCAGGTTCTCCAGTCAGGTTCATCAGCTGGACAGGGCTCGACAACACACCAGGCCCGACATGCCCCAATCCCAAAATAGGTGGCACATGCCCGTGGGCACATAGGGGGTGTCAAGGTGGGGGGAAGGGTGCGTTGAGGTAGGGTGCAGGGAGCGGCGAGGGGGGGGGTATTGAGGGGGAAGGGGGAGTCAAGGGTGTCGAGAGGGGGAGGGGGTGTCGAGAGGGGGAGGGGGTGTCGAGAGGGGGAGTCAAGGGTGTCGAGAGGGGGAGTCAAGGGGGTCGAGAGGGGGAGGGGGTGTCGAGAGGGGGAGGGGGTGTCGAGAGGGGGAGTCAAGGGGGTCGAGAGGGGGAGTCAAGGGGGTCGAGAGGGGGAGTCAAGGGGGTCGAGAGGGGGAGTCAAGGGGGTCGAGAGGGGGAGGGGGTGTCGAGAGGGGGAGGGGGTGTCGAGAGGGGGAGTCAAGGGGGTCGAGAGGGGGAGTCAAGGGGGTCGAGAGGGGGAGTCAAGGGGGTCGAGAGGGGGAGTCAAGGGGGTCGAGAGGGGGAGTCAAGGGGGTCGAGAGGGGGAGTCAAGGGGGTCGAGAGGGGGAGTCAAGGGGGTCGAGAGGGGGAGTCAAGGGGGTCGAGAGGGGGAGTCAAGGGGGTCGAGAGGGGGAGGGGGTGTCGAGAGGGGGAGGGGGGTGTCGAGAGGGGGAGTCAAGGGGGTCGAGAGGGGGAGTCAAGGGGGTCGAGAGGGGGAGTCAAGGGGGTCGAGAGGGGGAGTCAAGGGGGTCGAGAGGGGGAGTCAAGGGGGTCGAGAGGGGGAGTCAAGGGGGTCGAGAGGGGGAGGGGGTGTCGAGAGGGGGAGGGGGTGTCGAGAGGGGGAGGGGCATAGAGAGAGTGTGCGCACAGTCTGTGCTGTGTCAGTTCTCAGTTGAATCTGTGATGCAGGAAGTCCTCAAACAGCTGGGGCGATGCGGGCCCACAAAGTGCAATTGATGGGAAGGCAGTGATCCGGGAGCAGGGGTTGTGAACCCCACCCAACCTGACAGATGAGAAGCAGACAGAAGATCGGGATTGAAAAGCTCCGACTGTCTGGGGTCAAGTCTTTTGCTCACTTCCCTTCCTCAAGGTTCCTGGTGCCCCAACAGATTGGAGACGAGCGAGTAGGTGACCCCAGCGTTGACCAAAGGGTTAAGCAGGGTGGTCTGTTACAGACAGAGTGCTACAGCTGTGGCACAGAGCCAGCTTCAGGAACAGCAGATCCAAACAGCCAAAGCTGGCACGTAGCAAAGGAAATTCCGTCCTGTTTCTTCTGGCAGGGCCGAGAGATTCCAGCTTCAGCAGCTCATAGAAAAATAACAAACACAGCCAGCTGAAGGCAGAGTGTAAACAGCCAGTAGTCAAACTCTGAGTGAGCTTAGGGACCCTCTCAGGGATCGACCCGAAGTTCGCCCTTGCCCCATGCCTGCCCTCGTGGGGAACTCATACCCACCCACCCTCACCTACCTGCCCTCACGGGGAGCACCGCCTCGCCCCCGATCCTGGGGACACGCGCGTCGCAGGGACTGTCCCACACAGCAGATACTCAGAATCAGCCCCTGGATAATTCCCGAAGTGGCCGTGTCCAGTCAGGAACTGATCTGCACAGGGACATTGTCCCAGATTAGACCTTTATTCTGTATTGAGCAGTATATTTAAACAGGCTGCTACAAGGAATACCTCCGTCCCTCTTGCTGTGGGAGGTGAAGAAACATAATCAGCTCGAAATTGAATATCAATATTCTTCATAAAGGTCCGAAAAAAATGAGGAGGGAGACCCTGTACCCCAGTGAGAGTCAGCACCTTCAGAAGGGGAGCCCTGTACCCCAGTGAGAGTCAGCACCTTCAGGAGAGGAGGGGACCCTGTACCCCAGTGAGAGTCAGCACCTTCAGGAGAGGGGGTCTGTACCCCAGTGAGAGTCAGCACCTTCAGGAGAGGAGGGGGTCTCTACCCCAGGAGAGTCAGCACCTTCAGGAGAGGAGGGAGAGTCTGTACCCCAGTGAGAGTCAGCACCTTCAGGAGAAGAGGGGGACCCTGTACCCCAGTGAGGGTCAGCACCTTCAGGAGAGGAGGAGACCCTGTACCCCAGTGAGAGTCAGCACCTTCAGAAGGGGGACTCTTTACCCCAGTGAGAGTCAGCACCTTCAGGAGAGGGGGTCTGTATCCCAGTGAGAGTCAGCACCTTCAGGGGAGGGACCCTGTACCACAGTGAGAGTCAGCACCTTCAGGAGAAGGGGGACCTCTACCGTGGAAAATTCAGAATTGAATTTTTGAGGGCAGCACGGTGGCGCAGTGGATTAGCCCTGCTGCCTCATGGCGCCGAGGTCCCAGGTTCGATCCCGGCTCTGGGTCACTGTCCGTGTGGAGTTTGCACATTCTCCCCGTGTCTGCGTGGGTTTCGCCCCCACAACCCAAAGATGTGCAGGGTAGGTGGATTGGCCTCGCTAAACTGCCCCTTAATTGGAAAAATGAATTGGGTACTCTAAATTTATTTTTAAAAAAGAATTGAATTCTTGCAGGTTTTGACCGTCACCAGGAATATGAACCTGAAAACATCCGGATCGATGTAAAAACCCAACTGGTTGGTTTAAGTCTGCCTGCCGAGGACTCCAGATCTAATCTACGTGGCTCATTTACAGTCTGGACCTCGGGATGGTTAACCTCACCATCAGCATCCAACTAACTAGAACGAGCGCGCATTGACCATAAACATCAGCAACAGTTGGTGTCTCCAAGAGAGGACAGGGAAAATGGGGAAAAAAATAAAAATCTCACACCACAATCTATCTTTGGCAGTTCTCAGAGTGGCGATAAACGTTAGTCAGAGTTGGTTAATCTATGTTGAAAAATTCACAGTTACTGTGGTGACGTGGCAGCGTGTGCAGCTGAACATGTCCAGGATGCCCAATATTAATAAAAAATCCATAAGCAAGAAGAGGAATGACCTTCGCCACGATGGGTAACAGGCACTGTGAGGCGTTAACCCTTACCCTGCTGATAATTCACCAATACCGTGAATAATTCCTTTCAGGCAGCGCACTCCAGATCATAACTGTTAAAAAAACATCTCCCCATGACTCCGAAAAATACGCTCGGAGCAATTCTTACGCTGCACAAACCGCAACTCTGCAAGTTACAGACATAGATTCAGCCCCTTGAGCTCAATCCACCATTCACTTATGGTTGATCTATATCTTAATTCAACTTCCTCAAGGACACTTTAGAGATGACTGGGCTCGTCAGCAACACTCACACCCCACCTCCCCCAAAAAAACATAAAGAAAAACATTCCCCGTCCACACCTTGATTCTGCAAATTCTTAACCGACCTATCCAGGTGAGTTTCAAAATCTCTGATTGACCCCCAACATCTATGAGGAGCGATTTCCAATATCCTGTGTGTCAAGGTGTGCGCCCTGATTTCACTCTGCGACAGCCTGGTTTGATTTGAAGATTATGCTTCCTGTATTGGGCTCCTCAGAGGGGACTAACTACACAAGTGTTTTTCAAACTTTATTCCCCGGGAGGTACTTTTGCCAGACTGGCCGGCCTTTGCGACACACACCTGCCGACCTTTGCGACCCACGCCATATTTGCTTACTTTTAATGTGAAGGTCCTCAAGGTCTGGCTCCAACCTTGTCCACAGGAGAGGGCAATGCACACATCAGGTGCAGAATTCCGCCCGTTCCTTTGTGCCGACTTCATTCTTGTGAGAACAGAAGATCCAACCTTGCACATGTAGGTCGCCGTGAAGGGAAATAGCAACAAAACACATGTTTTACTCAGCACTGGACTCCTGGGAGGTGCTACTCCAGAACGCTGACAGCCTCGTGACCTTTTGGTGTGTTTTTTAATGTGCTATCACAGGTCAGGTACAGCAGCATAGTTTTTTCATTTGGAGTCAGCTGTAAGTTAATAACTGACTCTGAAGGAATCTCAAAAGCAATTTTTCATCCACCATTTCTCTTTCAAAATCTGAAACTTCTCTTCTCATTTGCCAGTACTTCCCTGCATGTAACACACATGGGCTTTGCATCCTTATTTGCACTGGCAGAATTGACAATCCCACACCTCAATAAATCATCTTTATACTGCTTTGTTTCCAAATTAAGTTTTTTTCTTTGTAGGCTGTTCACCAGAGGCCCTGGAGCTCTGTATAGAGCTAACACTAGCACTGCTCCGTCCTGCCCTGGACTCTTCTGAGCAGCTCTCTCCGGCAGATTCAGATGTGAGATCTTGTCCAGTAGGTACATGGCCTATTTGTGGCTCAGGCCATCTCTTCCTTCTAACAAAACGATCCATCTTCACAGTCCTCTAGCCTTTCTTGCCAGCAGCTAGAAAATGGAAGAAGCTCTCCTCCATGATTTGGTTCCAACAGAAGGTACATACAGCACGCTTGACGTCAGGTGTACATGCAGGGCGCATGACCTGCTCACTGCTTCCGCTTATGATCAGAGGACTGCACACAGCTTAATTTCATTCTGATTTAAAAGGCGTGAGCGGCCACTGGGTGCTTCTCCCGCAATCGGGAACACCCCGTCCAATCGCTCCACGACCCACCGCAGGTCGCAACCCACTATTTAAAAATCCCTGATCTGCACCACCAAAAACTCATTCACCTGGAAAAAGGAAAGTCAAGATTAAGCTGCATTTTCACTCTAAAACTGTGACAGAAACATAGGTCCCTGCCCCATCGCCCTCTCTCCGATCACAGAAAGGACCAAAGATTCCTGTACACAAATCAACCTGTGATATAGTCAGAGACCATTCAGCCCATCACGAATGTGCCAGCACTCAGTATACTCTCCAATCAGTCCTACTCCTTTCCCCACAGACGCCCATGTCCACTCTCCCCTATCCCTGTAACCACACCTAACCTGCACATCCCTGGACACTAATGGCAATTTTATCATGGCCAATCCACCTAACCTGCACATCCTTGGACTGAGGGAGGAAACCGGAGCACCCGGAGGAAACCCACTCAGACACGGGGAGAACGTGCAAACTCCACACAGTCACCCAAGGCAGGAATCGAACCCGGGTCCAAAGATGTGCAGTTTAGGTGGATTGGCCATTCTAAATTGCCCTCAGTGTCCAAAAGGTTAGATGGGGCTACTGGGATAAAGGGGATAGGGTGGCAACGTGAGGCTTAAGTAGGGTGCTCTTTCCAAGGACCGGTGCAGACTTGATGGGCTGAATGGCCTCCTTCTGCACTGTAAATTCTATGATTCTATCCCTGGCGCTGTGAGGCAGCAGTGCTAACCACTGTGCCACCCCTATCTCTGGAACTGCTCTGCGAAATCTCCTCCATTCTCTCACCGGGGCCATGACATTCTTTCGAAAGTGCAGACCCCATACTTGAAGACTTAACCAGTGGTTTAGAAAGGTTTAACATTTTGTTATCTATTCAGGTTTGTGTAGGCACATACCTGGGGCACTGTTCCTGCCATTAACATTTGTTTATGTTGTCTCTCCTCCTTCTCAACAAAGCCTATCACCCCACATCTCCGTGCATTTACATTACATCTGACATGTCCACCATTCCAGCCACCTGCCTGCCTCGATCAGCTGAAGTCCATTACTATCCATTCCATTGTTTCCGACACATTGGAGTTTTGTCATTCGCAAACTCTGAGCTTATTCCTAAATTCCGGCTATTTATACTTAATTGGAAAGAGTAGCGATCTCGAAACAAACCCTGGGACCGGCGTCGGTATCCCCTCCGCCATCCTGAAAACAACCATTCACCACAACCGTCTGCTTCTTCGATGGAAGGTCCCTTCACAGCTTCCCCCTCACTGCCCGCATCAGACTACAGGCTTCAGGAGAAGGCACAAATCAATGTAGGTCAGTGTCACCCCTCTTCCCCTTGGACTGCACACTCGTCACGTCTACATTTACCGTTAGGAGCAACAAGAACGTCTTCGGGGGGAGGGGCAGTGGTCACAGCAAACCGAGACAAAAAGACCCCGAGGGAGAATTCTCCAGCCCTTCCCACTGGCGAGATCTTCCTCTCCTGCTGAAGCCGGCCCCATCGCGGGTCCGCCGACAGCGGCACAAGCGAGAAATGGATCGACTTCACCGGGACTGGCCGGAAAATCCCGCCGGCAGCTGATGGTGAGTCGCCTCCGTCGCAGGAAAACCCACTGTCGAGGGCCTGGAGAATTCCACCCGAGTTTCCGTCGCTCACCACATCCACACCCAGCGAGGGGTCATTATCCCTGCTGTGGAATTCTACAGAATAGCCCTCCTGCCCCACACTGAAATTAATCCGTCACGGGGCTGGCACGGTACCACAGTGGTTGGCACTGCTGCCTCACAGCGCCAGGGTCCCAGGTTCGATTCCGGCCTCAGGTGACAGTCTGTGCGGAAGCAGGTGATGAAGGAGCAGCGCTCCAAAAGCGAGTGATTCAAAACAAACCTGTTGGACTTTAACCTGGTATTGTAAGACTTCTTACTGTCTCCAAAAGGTTACGTGGGGCTACTGGGTTATAGGGATAGGGTGGAGGTGTGCGCTTAGGTCGGGTGCTCTTTCCAAGGGCCGGTGCAGACTCGATGGGCCGAATGGCCTCCTTCTGCACCGTAAATTCGAGGATTCTATGATTTTTACATGTCCACATGTTTGTTAAAAGTCATCCTCAATATTAACTGGGAGTGACAAGCATCCCCAAAAATTCCTCTGCTTTTTCTTACAAGGTAGAAAGACGATGGGATACTTAGCAGGGAATAATGATCATAAGACAGGAGCAGAATTAGGCCACTCGGCCCATTGAGTCTGCTCCGCCATTCAATCATGGCTGATGTGTTTCTTATCCCCATTCTCCTGCCTTTTCCCCATAACAAAGCACAATACAGCACAGGAACAGGCCCTTGGGGCCTCCAAGCCCGCACCGGCCATGATACCACCCTTGGCCAAAACCCTCAGCACTTCCTTGTGCCGTATCCCTCTATACCCATCCTATCCATGTGTTTGTCGAGATGCCTTTTGAACGCCGTAAACCCAAGATCCCCTTATTAATCCAGAACCTATCTATCTCTGTCCTAAAGACACTCAGTGATTTGGCCTCCACAGCCTTCTGCGGCAAACAGTTCCACAGATTCACCACCCTCTGGCTGAAGAAATTCCTCCTCTCTCTGTTTAGTCTGAGATTGCGTCCTCTGGTTATAGATTTTCCTACGAGTGGAAACATCCTCGCCACGTCCACTCTATCCGGCCTCGCAGCATCCTGTAAGTTTCAATAAGATCCCCCTGATCCTTCTAAACTCCAATGGGTTCCTCCAGTTCCAGCACACAACCAGATTGGACAAACAGTATCCACGCCCTCCCCCCAAACCTGCCCACATTTGGGCCCGGATTGCAACTGAGCATTGACTATTTGGCGCGTCAGGGCTATGCCGAATCACATCTTCCCCCAATGTTAATGGATAGGGGACCCTGGCCAAAAACCTCTCCTCCGGCAATGGTCAGCTGGCTCAGGGCTAGTGGGCTCAGTCGCGTCTGGGCAATGTGGTTCCGGTGAGTGTGACTGTGTAGGCACAAGGAGAGAGGTGAAGTATCCTACGGTTGCACAGCCTACCAATACTTGACCTGGCCACTTGGATGAGGGGAGCGCAGGCCGAGAGGAGCAAATCTCGAGGAGTCAATCCTGCCGGGAGGGAAAAAGGGAAACTCAAAAATCAGCAAATTGCCTCAGAGCTTCCCGCTCAGAAACACAAGACCTAAAATGAGAAGATCAGAAATCTGGTGAATGAATTGGGGCCTCAGGGCGATCATTCCTTCCAGGCTCCTTCACTCTTGCTGGCTGCCTTTTTATGCTGACTCAGTCCTGTTGTAACTCTATCCCGGTGCCAAAAGCTTGCAAAGGTCAAAGGACTGCCTAACAGCACCCTCGCACCAGAATTCCACTGAATACAGATCCTGAAAACTCCAACTCACTTACGCAGAGGGTGCAGGAGGGTGAAAAGGGGCAGGCGGGCACAAGTGGGGCCACGCACGGAGATCAGACTTTCCTATTCACTCCATAAACAAAACAAGAAGGGGGTCTTCTCTGAAACCCCCACCCCGCCCTCGATCATGAAATGTGACTGTGGAACATGTCCAAAAAAATAGTCCCGCCTGCCTGGGCTAGTCACCCCCACTGCCAACCAGACTGGGCTACCTCCTTGCTTATCGGTTTGGTAACCCTCTCTGGGTGAGCTTCAACATAGACAGTTGGAAGGCAACTGTTAGCATCATAGCGGTGCCCACTTTGGTTCCCAGTTGATCTCTAACCTCACCATTCGTCCGTATGTGTCTCTCTCTGTGGCAGAGCACTATCGCGGAGGAGAGCAGGGGTTGTGTGCCCTGGTCTAAAATCCTCCCTTAACCAACACCACTCAAACAGATCATCAGGTCACTCATCATTGCTGATTGCAGGGTCTTGCTTTGTTTTCTGTTATATCTGTGATTACATTTCAGAGCAGCTGGCTGAAAAGCACTTGGGGACATCCTGAGGGCACAAAAGATGCTATATAAATGCAAATTCAATTTTTAAACTCACTAGCACAGGAACGCAAGCTGATGTCACTTGTCCCTGAGCCCGGGTACTGAGGCAACAGGAGGAATGTTAGTAATTGCATCAGAACACACTGATGTAACGAGTTTGAGATTGTCTAGTCCGTTAACCAAACCGACCCTTTAACAAGGTCACACTGGTCACAACACCACCCATTATGGAGGGAGGGTTAAAAATCTTAGTGTGGGTCCAGCATCTGGGTCTCGGCTCGATTGACAGAAACAACATCATTCACTAATATTCGCCGTGTAGAGTCGAGGCATTTAACCATGAACCCAAAACGAAGCTAGAAATTGCATTTGAGTAGCACCTTTAACATAGTCAAAGGTTCCAAGGTCCTTCACAGCTACATTAAACACTTGACTTGAAGCCTATACAACTTATATTTATGAATTCATAGAATCCCGACAGTGCAGTAGTAGGCCATTCAGCCCATCGAGTCTGCAGCAACCCTCTAAAAGAGCACCCTACCCAGGCCCACTCCCCCGCCCTATCCAGTAATCTCACGCATTGATCATGGCCAATCCACCTAACCTGCACTTCTCTGGACCATGGGATTAAACCGGAGCCCCCGGAGGAAACCCGCGCAGACACGGGGAGAACGTGCAAACCCCACACAGTCAGTGACCTAAGCCGGGAATCGAACCCGGGTCCCTGGCGCTGAGGCAGCAGTGCTAACCACCGTGCCGCCTTTAACCGGATCACAGACGGAATAAAACATCACAAAACATTATAAAACCAATGTGGAGATGTGGGAACATGAGTACAGCTGACCAATGGCTTGATCCGAGAGGTAGGATTTAAGGAGTGTGTTAAAGTGAGGAGAGACAGGTAGAGGGCTCAAGGAGTTTCAGACTTGGGAAGCTGAGCGTAACTGATACTGGTAAAGTGATTCAAACACAGAATTGGAGCAGTACACACGTCTCCGAGGGTTTTAGGGTTGGAGACGGTTACAGAGCTGGGTCAGCCCATTGACAGATCTAACAAGAATGGGAGCTTTAAAACTGAAGGAACCAGTAGGTGAGTTAATCGGGCAAACAGGGTGGATAAAACCTCAGTCTGGTATCTTCAATCTGAAAATCACAGTAAAGCAGGAAGAATGCTATCTCAAATGCAGTCCACCAATTAAATCGCAAACAGCAAAACCACACACAAGGGGGACAGACCGTGAGTCAGTTATTGCAAATATGTTCCTGTTGTTTACACTGACCAGCGAAAGGATTTAAAGATTCTCAGTCAAACACTGTAGAATTGGCCGAGGCCCTGCCTCCAGTCCATTGCTCTGGTTGGTACATTATTAGAATCTCACATTAATAAGCACGTCACAATGCACTTCACAGAAGGCTTTTCACACAAAGTTTCATGCCGAGCTACGTAAAAATATCAAGACAGGTGATCAAGTGCTCAAAGGGTCAAAGAGGAAGCTTGTCAGGAAAGTCTGAAAGGGGGAAGAAAAGGACGATGGGGTTGATGGAGGGAATTCCTGAGCCCGTGACAGCTGGTTTTGGCCATGTTCTCAAGGCCAGAATTGGAGGAGCGCAGAGATCTCAGAGGGTTCTGGAGCTGGAGGGGATTACAGAGATAGGGAGGAATGAGGTTAACAGTCCAGTTTATAGGCAAGAGGCTACAGGGAAACACTGGTGTCTGTCAGGATGTCTCGGCTAACGTGCAACTTGAAGAATCTTTGACTGTTTTTTGACATGACAAGATTAGTGACTGCTTCCGGCACATCACTGACGCAAGCACGGTTAGATTTAATGATGCAGTTGAACTGCATGTTCAAAGTCGCAGAGAGAGAGAGCGCAAATGCATAATAGCAGGAGGAGGCCATTCAGCCCCTCAACTGCACAGGCATCGGTGAGACTACACCTGGAGCAGTGTGTGCAATTTTGGTCTTCATTTAAAAAAAAAAAAAATTTAGAGTAACCAATTAATTTTTCCACTTAAGGGGCAATTTAGCGTGGCCAATCCACCTAGCCTGCACATCTTTGGGTTGCGAGGGCAGAACCCATGCAAACACGGGGAGAATGTGCAAACTCCACACGGACAGTGACTCAGGGCTGGGATCGAACCTGGGACCTTGGCGCCGTGAGACAGCAGGGCGAACCCACTGCACCACCATGCTGCCTGTCAATTTTGGTCTTCATAATGAGGGAAAGACTTTGGAGGCAGAACAGCAAAGGTTCACTAGATTGGTCCCTCCAACGAGATGGTTGTCCAGCGATGAGAGGCTGATTAGGGCCTAGGTCTCTGGAGTTTAGAGAATGAGAGACAATTTCATTGAAACATACAAGATTCTGAAGGGGTTTGACAGGGTGGACGCTGAGAGATTGTTTAGATTGTTCAGGGAATCTCAAACATGGAGTGGGAGGGAGGGGGGGCAGTTTCAGAATAAGGAGTCAATCATTTAGGACTGAGATGAGTAATTTCGCCACTCAAAGTGTTGTGAATCTTTGGAATTCTTCATCCTAGGGGGCTGTGGGTGCTCCGTCATTGAATATATTTAAAATTGGGATAGACAGGTCTTTAGTCTCTCAGGGAATTAAGGGAGTGGGCAGGAAAATGAAGTTAAAACCCAAGATCAGGCATGATTGTATTGAATGATGGAGCAGGATCGATGGGCCGAATGGTCTACTCCTGCTCCTATTTCTGGTTATGCCTCCACCATTAGAACAGCTCGTTGCTGACCTGCCCCACAATTCCATTAACCCTGCCTTCCTCGATATCCCCTTGACAGCCAAACCCAATTTACACAGCCAGTCGAGAGGCCCAGAATCCACTGCAGATTCAACAGGAACTTTCTAAAGACAATGGGATGAATATTTGAAGGGAAAATTTACAGGACAGTTGGGGGGCGGGGGGGGGGGGGGGGGGGGGGTGTCTCCCCCACCCCCACCCCCACCCCCCTCCCACCAACCGAGAACAAAAAAAATTGAATCTATCTGGTCAAATACTCTGCTCATATTCACCAGTTTAGGTCAATTCCATCACCCTCAACCTCCAAAACTCAGGGGAATAGAACATGAACAACATGCTTAAACTGCATCCTCAATGGCAGAGATTGTTTAATGATCTCCACAGGCCAGGATTACGTGACTCGCCGGTGGAATTTAACCCTTTAAGCCTGCTATAATTTTGGTGCATCTGGGCTGCTGGAGAGCTGATATCATCTTTCTGAGGTTTGCACCCAGATCTGAACCAGGGTGACTCCGGGGGTCACACTCACCCACACCGAGCTCCGTGCTGCCCACACACCTTGCAACGTCCTGCTCCCAGATTCAGCACTTGCTGCACTTCCTGATCCCACACAACCACTTGCTGGAAGAGTGCAAGTTACAGCGAGAGCCTGACTTATTCACTGCTGACATATATATTCACCAATCGATTACACATCCCATATTCCAATGTTACACTTACTCAGAGCACCAGGGCGCGCATAGCTCCACGTTAGCCAGTTGTGGGTTCAACCCAAAATCCAGCGCTTCCAGTCATAATCTAGACTGAGGTAGCAGTGTACCATTAGACCATAAGACGTAGAAGCAGAACTAGCCCATCGGGTCTGCTCCGCCATTCAATGGATTCAATGAGTTTGTGACTCATCTGATGTAATAATCCTCAACTCCACGTTCCCGCCTTATCCCCATAACCCTCGATTCTCTGACTGATTAAAAATCTGTCTCTCTTAGCTTTGAACATACTCAACGGCCCAGCCTCTACAGCTCTCTGCGGGAAAGCATTCCATAGATTCACGACCCTCTGAGAGAAGAAATCCCCTCCTCATCTCTGTCTGAAATGGGCGACCTCTCACTCTGCGATTATGAATTCTGGTCCCAGACTCTCCCTCAAGGGGAAACAACCTCTCAGCATCGACCCTGTCAAACCCCCTGAGAATCCTATATGTCTCAATAAGGTCGCCTCTCATTCTTCTAAACTCCAATGAGCACAGGCCCAACCTACTCAACATCTCCTCACAATAAAATCCCTCCCTACCCGTGGTCAACCCAGTGAACCTTCTCTGGACTGCCTCCAATGCCGGGATATCTTTCCTTAGATAAGGGGACCCAAACCGTTCACAGTGTTCCAGCTGTGGTCTGACTCGTGTCTGCCTCCCTGGAACTCTAGTTTGGTCATATCTGTCTCCATTTAAACATTGTTTGTGTGTGTTTGGGGGGGGGGGGGTTTCAAATCGCCAGTCTCTCGATATTTAAATTAAACTTATGTGATTTGTAAGATTGTCTGGGGTTCAACAGGTACATTGAACGCTTTGCAAACCAGGTTTGACACCGCTCCATGTTCGCACTCCAAACACACTCGCCCCAGTGGCGCTGGCATCAGCCACCTGGCTGTTTGGAGCAAAGCGAGATTACAATGGACTCGTGTGAATGCACCTTAAAATAATCCCATTTTCTGAACACCCACTGTGCAGACACACACTTCCTGGCATCTATTCCAAATTTACTCTTCATAACGCTGACCTGTCGCCTCCCGTCCCGTGAACCCTGACCTGCCGCCTCCCGTCCTCTGAACCGTGACCTGCCGCCTCCTGTCCTGTGAACCCTGACCTGCTGCCTTCCGTCCTGTGAACCCTGACCTGCTGCCTCCCATCCCGTGAACCCTGACATGTCGCCTCCCGTCCCGTGAACCCTGACCTGCCGCCTCCCGTCCCGTGAACCCTGACCTGTCGCTTCCCGTCCTCTGAACCCTGACCTGCCGCCTCCCGTCCTGTGAACCCTGACCTGCCGCCTCCCGTCCTCTGAACCCTGACCTGCCGCCTCCCGTCCCGTGAACCCTGACCTGCCGCCTCCCGTCCCGTGAAACCTGACCTGTGGCCTCCCTTCCCGTGAACCCTGACCTGTGGCCTCCCGTCCCGTGAACCCTGTCCTGTGGCCTCCCATCCCGTGAACCCTGACCTGAGGCCTCCCGTCCCGTGAACCCTGACCTGAGGCCTCCCATCCCGCGAGTCCTGACCTGTTGCCTCCTATCCTGTGGCTTCTTGTCCTGTGAACCCTGACCTGTCCCACAAAGTATTTGAACTCATGACCTTGGCTGATACTGTCGGTGCAGTACTGTCAAAATCCCACAGTGTCAACGATGCTGTGCCTTGGACACAGCGTCAGACAGGACATCGGTCTTTCAGTTGAGATATCAAACCGGGGCCACGCTGCCCGTTCACCAGGATGTAAAAGTTCCCACAAAAAGAGTCGGCGAGATTGCCGCGGTCAGTATCTAACCCTCAATCAACATCACAGAAACAAACGATCTGGTCATTGGCAGGTTGCTGCGCGCGGGATCCTGCTGTAGGCAAGTTAGAGTCTCGGAATGCTGACAGCATCAGAGGCCATTCAGCCACCTTGTCCGGGCTCCAGCCGCTCTCGGAACGTTCCTCTTCAGATAATTACCCAATTCCCTTCAGAAGGCTCCAAGTGAATCTGCCTCCTCCACACTCTCAGGCCGCGCGCCCTCCAGATCCCAACCACAACCGGTGGGGAAAAGGTTTCCCTGCAGATTGCCTTTGGTTCTTTGACCAGTCATCTCCATGAGGCAAGGTTACACGGGTTAAAGGTTGGACAGGCTGGGCTTGTATCTGCTGGAGTTTAAATGAGGATCTCTGGATCTGTAAAGACTTAATTACCTGCAAATGCTCACATTCAAAGCATTGTTTGGCATCTTTGACTCTGTCTCTTTAAATGTTTCTGGAACCTACCTCTTCATTCACCTGAGGAAGGAGCTGCGCTCCGAAAGCTAGTGATTTGAAACAAGCCTGTTGGACTTTAACCTGGTGTTGTAAGTCTTCTTACTGTGGTCACCCCAGTCCAATGCCGGAAACTCCACATCAAAAGATGATGGAAGCTGAGTCTTTGAACATTTTTAAGGCAGAGCTGGATAGATTCTTGATTAACAAGAGGGTGAAAGGTTATCAAGGGTGAAAGGTTATCAGGGGTGGGCAGGAACGTGGGCATGAGGTGCCAATCAGATCAACCATGATGTTAAGTGGAGCTGGCTCAAGGGGCGAAGTGGCCTGCCCTGCTCCCAACTTGCATGTTTTCTGCTTTCAGCCCTTCCACAATGGCAAATGTTTCTCCCCACCAGCCCTGTCTAGACATGTCACATTTTTGAACACCTTTATTAAGACTCCCCTCAACTTCTTAAAAGTAACCTCACAAACTGGGGAGCCCTGTCTGTGATTCATCCTCGTGAATCATTTCTGCACCTTCACAACTGCGACAAGACAACAGTAACTTCCAAAAACATTCTCCATTGCCTGTAAACTGCTTTATGATCACAAGGTTTGTATACGATGTCATATAAACGCAAGCTATTTTTGTATTATGTTCCGGTCTAACTGTTGAGGGGAATGGCTGTGTCGGGCTTCTACTCAATATTCATCCTTCAATCAAAACCAAATTATCAAAAGCTGGTCAGTCACAAAATCTACAGCACAAAATAGGCCACTGGGCCCAACATCCTGCACTGCTGTTCCTGTTCAAATACCATCTGCAAACACCATTCTCCTTCACATGGGTATACTTCCTGGGATCTTCATGTACTTCTTTAGCCAAGAGGTGACAAGACAACCGGGATTGAAGGAGGAACCAATCTCTTGCAGATCCCTTTCTTCCAGGTTTCCTAGCTCCATGGCCCTGGATCAGCATCCTGCCCGGGAGGCACCCAGGCCGCTCACAGCCTCTCCCTCAGCAGCCCACCCTGCCCAGGCCAGAGCTGACCTCTGAGAGGGGTGCCCTGGCCGGGAACTGGTCAGTGGGTCATCACCTCGGGCCAATGGACTCCACAATCACCACACTGCGCCCCCGGACATCGTCCACGACCCAGGAGAGACCCGCCGTCCCATATTGTAACCAATATACTGTAACCATCCGGACTTGCCGGCCCATACTGTAACCAATATACTGTAACCATCCGGACACTCGGTCCCATACTGTAACCAATATACTGTAACCATCCGGACACTCGGTCCCATACTGTAACCAATATACTGTAACCATCCGGACACTCCGTCCCATGCTGTGTAACCAATATACTGTAACCATCCGGACACTACTGGAGAGAATTCTTCGAGACAGGATCTACTCCCATTTGGAAGCAAATGGACGTATTAGTGAGAGGCAGCACGGTTTTGTGAAGGGGAGGTCGTGTCTCACTAACTTGATAGAGTTTTTCGAGGAGGTCACTAAGATGATTGATGCAGGTAGGGCAGTAGATGTTGTCTATATGGACTTCAGTAAGGCCTTTGACAAGGTCCCTCATGGTAGACTAGTACAAAAGGTGAAGTCACACGGGATCAGGGGTGAACTGGCAAGGTGGATACAGAACTGGCTAGGCCATAGAAGGCAGAGGGTAGCAATGGAGGGATGCTTTTCTAATTGGAGGGCTGTGACCAGTGGTGTTCCACAGGGATCAGTGCTGGGACCTTTGCTCTTTGTAGTATATATAAATGATTTGGAGGAAAATGTAACTGGTCTGATTAGTAAGTTTGCAGACGACACAAAGGTTGGTGGAATTGCGGATAGCGATGAGGACTGTCTGAGGATACAGCAGGATTTAGATTGTCTGGAGACTTGGGCGGAGAGATGGCAGATGGAGTTTAACCTGGACAAATGTGAGGTAATGCATTTTGGAAGGGCTAATGCAGGTAGGGAATATACAGTGAATGGTAGAACCCTCAAGAGTATTGAAAGTCAAAGAGATCTAGGAGTACAGGTCCACAGATCACTGAAAGGGGCTACACAGGTGGAGAAGGTAGTCAAGAAGGCATACGGCATGCTTGCCTTCATTGGCCGGGGCATTGAGTATAAGAATTGGCAAGTCATGTTGCAGCTGTATAGAACCTTAGTTAGGCCACACTTGGAGTATAGTGTTCAATTCTGGTCGCCACACTACCAGAAGGATGTGGAGGCTTTAGAGAGGGTGCAGAAGAGATTTACCAGAATGTTGCCTGGTATGGAGGGCATAAGCTATGAGGAGCGATTGAATAAACTCGGTTTGTTCTCACTGGAACGAAGGAGGTTGAGGGGCGACCTGATAGAGGTATACAAAATTATGAGGGGCATAGACAGAGTGGATAGTCAGAGGCTTTTCCCCAGGGTAGAGGGGTCAATTACTAGGGGGCATAGGTTTAAGGTGAGAGGGGCAAAGTTTAGAGTAGATGTACGAGGCAAGTTTTTTACGCAGAGGGTAGTGGGTGCCTGGAACTCACTACCGGAGGAGGTAGTGGAGGCAGGGACGATAGGGACATTTAAGGGGCATCTTGACAAATATATGAATAGGATGGGAATAGAAGGATACGGACCCAGGAAGTGTAGAAGATTGTAGTTTAGTCGGGCAGTATGGTCGGCACGGGCTTGGAGGGCCGAAGGGCCTGTTCCTGTGCTGTACATTTCTTTGTTCTTTGTTCTTTGTTCATACTGTAACCAATATACTGGAACCATCCGGACACTCCGTCTCATACTGTAACCAATATACTGTAACCATCCGGACACTCGGTCCCATACTGTAACCAATATACTGTAACCATCCGGACCTGCCGGACCATACTGTAACCAATATACTGTAACCATCCGGACACTCCGTCCCATACTGTAACCAATATACTGTAACCATCCGGACACTCCGGCCCATACTGTAACCAATATACTGTAACCAACCGGACACTCGGTCCCATACTGTAACCAATATACTGTAACCATCCGGACACTCCGGCCCATACTGTAACCAATATACTGTAACCAACCGGACACTCCGTCCCATACTGTAACCAATATACTGTAACCAATATACTGTAACCATCCGGACCAGCCGGCCCATACTGTAACCAATATACTGTAACCATCCGGACACTCGGTCCCATACTGTAACCAATATACTGTAACCATCCGGACACTCCGTCTCATACTGTAACCAATATACTGTAACCATCCGGACACTCCGTCTCATACTGTAACCAATATACTGTAACCATCCGGACACTCCGGCCCATACTGTAACCAATATACTGGAACCATCCGGACACTCGGTTCCATACTGTAACCAATATACTGTAACCATCCGGACACTCCGGCCCATACTGTAACAAATATACTGTAACCACCCGGACACTCGGTTCCATACTGTAACCAATATACTGTAACCATCCGGACACTCGGTCCCATACTGTAACCAATATACTGTAACCATCCGGACCAGCCGGCCCATAATGTAACCAATATACTGTAACCATCCGGACACTCCGTCCCAGACTGTAACCAATATACTGTAACCATCCGGACACTCCGTCCCATACTGTAACAAATATACTGTAACCAGCCGGCCCATAATGTAACCAATATACTGTAACCACCCGGACACTCGGTTCCATACTGTAACCAATATACTGTAACCATCCGGACACTCGGTCCCATACTGTAACCAATATACTGTAACCATCCGGACCAGCCGGCCCATAATGTAACCAATATACTGTAACCATCCGGACACTCCGTCCCAGACTGTAACCAATATACTGTAACCATCCGGACACTCCGTCCCATACTGTAACCAATATACTGTAACCATCCGGACACTCCGTCCCATGCTGTGTAACCAATATACTGTAACCATCCGGACACTCCGTCCCATACTGTAACCAATATACTGTAACCATCCGGACACTCCGTCCCATACTGTAACCAATACACTGTAACCATCCGGACACTCGGTCCCATACTGTAACCAATATACTGTAACCATCCGGACACTCCGTCCCATACTGTAACCAATACACTGTAACCATCCGGACACTCCGTCCCATACTGTAACAAATATACTGTAACCATTCGGACCTGCCGGCCCATACTGTAACCAATATACTGTAACCATCCGGACACTCCGTCCCATACTGTAACCAATATACTGTAACCATCCGGACACTCGGTCCCATACTGTAACCAATATACTGTAACCATCCGGACACTCCGTCCCAGACTGTAACCAATATACTGTAACCATCCGGACCAGCCGGCCCATACTGTAACCAATATACTGTAACCATCCGGACACTCCGTCCCATACTGTAACCAATATACTGTAACCATCCGGACACTCCGTCCCAGACTGTAACCAATATACTGTAACCATCCGGACCAGCCGGCCCATACTGTAACCAATATACTGTAACCATCCGGACACTCGGTCCCATACTGTAACCAATATACTGTAACCATCCGGACACTCCGTCCCAGACTGTAACCAATATACTGTAACCATCCGGACACTCCGTCCCAGACTGTAACCAATATACTGTAACCATCCGGACCAGCCGGCCCATACTGTAACCAATATACTGTAACCATCCGGACACTCCGTCCCAGACTGTAACCAATATACTGTAACCATCCGGACACTCCGTCCCAGACTGTAACCAATATACTGTAACCATCCGGACACTCGGTCCCATACTGTAACCAATTTACTGTAACCATCCGGACACTCCGGCCCATACTGTAACCAATATACTGTAACCATCCGGACACTCCGGCCCATACTGTAACCAATATACTGTAACCATCCGGACACTCCGTCCCAGATTGTAACCAATATACTGTAACCATCCGGACCAGCCGGCCCATACTGTAACCAATATACTGTAACCATCCGGACACTCGGTCCCATACTGTAACCAATATACTGTAACCATCCGGACACTCCGTCCCAGACTGTAACCAATATACTGTAACCATTCGGACACTCCGTCCCAGACTGTAACCAATATACTGTAACCATCCGGACCAGCCGGCCCATACTGTAACCAATATACTGTAACCATCCGGACACTCCGTCCCAGACTGTAACCAATATACTGTAACCATCCGGACACTCCGTCCCAGACTGTAACCAATATACTGTAACCATCCGGACACTCCGTCCCAGACTGTAACCAACCGGACCAGCCGGCCCATACTGTAACCAATATACTGTAACCATCCGGACCAGCCGGCCCATACTGTAACCGATATACTGTAACCATCCGGACCAGCCGGCCCATACTGTAACCAATATACTGTAACCATCCGGACCAGCCGGCCCATACTGTAACCAATATACTGTAACCATCCGGACACTCGGTCCCATACTGTAACCAATATACTGTAACCATCCGGACACTCCGTCCCAGACTGTAACCAATATACTGTAACCATTCGGACACTCCGTCCCAGACTGTAACCAATATACTGTAACCATCCGGACCAGCCGGCCCATACTGTAACCAATATACTGTAACCATCCGGACACTCCGTCCCAGACTGTAACCAATATACTGTAACCATCCGGACACTCCGTCCCAGACTGTAACCAATATACTGTAACCATCCGGACCAGCCGGCCCATACTGTAACCAATATACTGTAACCATCCGGACACTCGGTCCCATACTGTAACCAATATACCGTAACCATCCGGACACTCGGTCCCATACTGTAACCAATATACTGTAACCATCCGGACACTCCGTCCCATACTGTAACAAATATACTGTAACCATCCGGACACTCGGTCCCATACTGTAACCAATATACTGTAACCATCCGGACCAGCCGGCCCATACTGTAACCAATATACTGTAACCATCCGGACACTCGGTCCCATACTGTAACCAATATACTGTAACCATCCGGACCAGCCGGCCCAGACTGTAACCAATATACTGTAACCATCCGGACACTCCGTCCCATACTGTAACCAATATACTGTAACCAATATACTGTAAACAAACCCCCCTCAAACACTGCCCCCCCCCGCACTGACCTCCCACCACACTGACCACCCCCCCGCCCCGGCACTGACCCCCCCCGCACTGACCTCCCACCACACTGACCACCCCCCCCGCCCCGGCACTGACCCCCCCGCACTGACACACCACCCCCGCACTGACCCCCCCCGGCACTGACCCCCCGCACTGACCTCCCACCACACTGACCCCCCCCCCCCCGCACTGACCTCACCCCCTCCCCCCGCACTGACCCCCCGCACTGACCTCACCCCCTCCCCCCGCACTGACCCCCCGCACTGACCCCCCTCCCCCCCCCGCACTGACCACCCCCCCCCGCACTGACCCCCCGCACTGACCCCCCCCCCCCCCGCACTGACCACCCCCCCCCGCACTGACCCCCCCCCCCGCACTGACCCCCCCCCCCCGCACTGACCCCCCCGGCACTGACCCCCCCCCCCCACACTGACCCCCTCCCCGCACTGACCCCCCCCCCCGCACTGACCCCCCCCCCCCACACTGACCCCCTCCCCGCACTGACCCCCCCCCCCGCACTGACCCCCCCCCCGCACTGACCCCCCCCCCCCCGCACTGACCCCCCCGGCACTGACCCCCCCCCCCCCACACTGACCCCCTCCCCGCACTGACCCCCCCCCCCGCACTGACCCCCCCCCCGCACTGACCCCCCCCCCCGCACTGACTCCCCCCCCCCGCACTGACCCCCCCCCCCGCACTGACCACCCCCCCCCCGCACTGACCCCCCCCCCCACACTGACCCCCTCCCCCGCACTGACCCCCCCGGCACTGACCACCCCCCCGGCACTGACCTCCCCCCCCCCACACTGACCCCCCCGGCACTGACCCCCCCCCCCCGCACTGACCCCCCCCCCCACTGACCTCCCCCCCCCCGGCACTGACCCCCCCCCCCACACTGACCCCCCCCCCCGGCACTGACCTCCCCCCCCCCACACTGACCCCCCCGGCACTGACCCCCCCCACCCCCACTGACCCCCCCCCCCCCCCCACTGACCTCCCCCCCCCCGGCACTGACCCCCCCCCCACCCACCCCTGACCCCCCCCCCCCCTGACCCCCCCCCCCCCCCCTGACACCCCTGACCCCCCCCCCCCCCCTGACACCCCTGACCCCCCCCCCCCCTGACCCCCCCCCCCCCCCCCTGACCCCCCCCCCCGGCACTGACCCCCCCCCCCCGGCACTGACACCCCCCCCCCCCCCCCGGCACTGACCCCCCCCCCCCCCCCCCCGGCACTGACCCCCCCCCCCCCCCCCCGGCACTGACCCCCCCCCCGGCACTGACCCCCCCCCCGACCCCCCCCCCCCCACCCCCCCCCCGGCACCCCCCCCGACCCCCCCCCGGCACTGACCCCCCCCCCCCGGCACTGACCCCCCCCCCCCCCCCCCGGCACTGACCCCCCCCCCCCCGGCACTGACCCCCCCCCCGGCACTGACCCCCCCCCCCCCGCACTGACCTCTCTCGGCTCCGGTTCCTCCTCCGGCCGCGAATCGGGGCCTCGGCCTCCCGCTCGGCGCGGGGCCCATTCCCGGCGCTGCTGCTGCGGCCTCGCGCTCGCTGCCTCCCGGCGCCGCTCGTCCCTCCGACTGAGGGGGAACCGCCCCCAGAGACACACACCCACACACAACCCGTCACAGGGACCGTCCCACAGCTCAGACCCCCCCCCTCACTCACTCACACACACAGCACAGAGAGAGAGAGAAACACACACTGTCCTCACTCACACACACACACTGCACAGAGAGAGAGAGAGAAACACACACTGTCCTCACTCACACACACACACTGCACAGAGAGAGAGAGAGAAACACACACTGTCCTCACTCACACACACACACTGCACAGAGAGAGAGAGAGAGAGAAACACACACTGTCCTCACTCACACACACACACTGCACAGAGAGAGAGAGAAACACACACTGTCCTCACTCACACACACACACTGCACAGAGAGAGAGAAACACACACTGTCCTCACTCACACACACACACTGCACAGAGAGAGAGAGAAACACACACTGTCCTCACTCACACACACACACTGCACAGAGAGAGAGAGAAACACACACTGTCCTCACTCACACACACACACAGCACAGAGAGAGAGAGAAACACACACTGTCCTCACTCACACACACACACTGCACAGAGGGAGAAACACACACTGTCCTCACTCACACACACACACTGCACAGAGAGAGAAACACACACTGTCCTCACTCACACTCACACACTGCACAGAGAGAGAAACACACACTGTCCTCACTCACACACACACACTGCACAGAGAGAGAGAGACACACTGTCCTCACTCACACACACACACTGCACAGAGAGAGAAACACACACTGTCCTCACTCACACACACACACTGCACAGAGAGAGAAACACACACTGTCCTCACTCACACACACACACTGCACAGAGAGAGAGAAACACACACTGTCCACACTCACACACACACACTGCACAGAGAGAGAGAGACACACTGTCCTCACTCACACACACACACTGCACAGAGAGAGAAACACACACTGTCCTCACTCACACACACACACTGCACAGAGAGAGAAACACACACTGTCCTCACTCACACACACACACTGCACAGAGAGAGAAACACACACTGTCCTCACTCACACACACACACTGCACAGAGAGAGAAACACACACTGTCCTCACTCACACACACACACTGCACAGAGAGAGAAACACACACTGTCCTCACTCACACACACACACTGCACAGAGAGAGAGAAACACACACTGTCCTCACTCACACACACACTGCACAGAGAGAGAGAGAAACACACACTGTCCTCACTCACACACACACACTGCACAGAGAGAGAGAGAAACACACACTGTCCTCACTCACACACACACACTGCACAGAGAGAGAAACACACACTGTCCTCACTCACACACACACTGCACAGAGAGAGAGAAACACACACTGTCCTCACTCACACACACACACTGCACACAGAGAGAGAGAGAAACACACACTGTCCTCACTCACACACACACACACTGCACAGAGAGAGAGAGAAACACACACTGTCCTCACTCACACACACACACTGCACAGAGAGAGAAACACACACTGTCCTCACTCACACACACACACTGCACAGAGAGAGAAACACACACTGTCCTCACTCACACACACACACTGCACAGAGAGAGAAACACACACTGTCCTCACTCACACACACACACTGCACAGAGAGAGAAACACACACTGTCCTCACTCACACACACACACTGCACAGAGAGAGAAACACACACTGTCCTCACTCACACACACACACTGCACAGAGAGAGAAACACACACTGTCCTCACTCACACACACACACTGCACAGAGAGAGAAACACACACTGTCCTCACTCACACACACACACTGCACAGAGAGAGAAACACACACTGTCCTCACTCACACACACACACTGCACAGAGAGAGAGAAACACACACTGTCCTCACTCACACACACACTGCACAGAGAGAGAGAGAAACACACACTGTCCCCACTCACACACACACTGCACAGAGAGAGAGAGAGAAACACACACTGTCCCCACTCACACACACACACTGCACAGAGAGAGAAACACACACTGTCCTCACTCACACACACACACTGCACAGAGAGAGAAACACACACTGTCCTCACTCACACACACACACTGCACAGAGAGAGAAACACACACTGTCCTCACTCACACACACACACTGCACAGAGAGAGAAACACACACTGTCCTCACTCACACACACACACTGCACAGAGAGAGAGAAACACACACTGTCCTCACTCACACACACACTGCACAGAGAGAGAGAGAAACACACACTGTCCTCACTCACACACACACTGCACAGAGAGAGAGAGAAACACACACTGTCCTCACTCACACACACACACTGCACAGAGAGAGAAACACACACTGTCCTCACTCACACACACACTGCACAGAGAGAGAGAAACACACACTGTCCTCACTCACACACACACTGCACACAGAGAGAGAGAGAAACACACACTGTCCTCACTCACACACACACACACTGCACAGAGAGAGAGAGAAACACACACTGTCCTCACTCACACACACACACTGCACAGAGAGAGAGAAACACACACTGTCCTCACTCACACACACACACTGCACAGAGAGAGAGAAACACACACTGTCCTCACTCACACACACACTGCACAGAGAGAGAGAGAAACACACACTGTCCTCACTCACACACACACACACTGCACAGAGAGAGAGAGAAACACACACTGTCCTCACTCACACACTGCACAGAGAGAGAGAGAGAAACACACCACTGTCCTCACTCACACACACACACTGCACAGAGAGAGAGAGAAACACACACTGTCCTCACTCACACACACACACTGCACAGAGAGAGAGAGAGAAACACACACTGTCCTCACTCACACACACACACTGCACAGAGAGACGAGAAACACACACTGTCCTCACTCACACACACACACACTGCACAGAGAGAGAGAAACACACACTGTCCTCACTCACACACACACACACTGCACAGAGAGAGAGAAACACACACTGTCCTCACTCACACACACACACTGCACAGAGAGAGAGAGAACACACACTGTCCTCACTCACACACACACACTGCACAGAGAGAGAGAAACACACACTGTCCTCACTCACACACACACACACTGCACAGAGAGAGAGAGAGAAACACACACTGTCCTCACTCACACACACACACGGCACAGAGAGAGAGAGAAACACACACTGTCCTCACTCACACACACACACTGCACAGAGAGAGAGAGAAACACACACTGTCCTCACTCACACACACACACTGCACAGAGAGAGAGAAACACACACTGTCCTCACTCACACACACACTGCACAGAGAGAGAGAGAGAAACACACACTGTCCTCACTCACACACACACACTGCACAGAGAGAGAGAAACACACACTGTCCTCACTCACACACACACACTGCACAGAGAGAGAGAAAACACACACTGTCCTCACTCACACACACACACTGCACAGAGGAGAGAGAGAGAAACACACACTGTCCTCACTCACACACACACTGCACAGAGAGAGAGAGAGAAACACACACTGTCCTCACTCACACACACACACTGCACAGAGAGAGAGAGAGAAACACACACTGTCCTCACTCACACACACACACTGCACAGAGAGAGAGAGAAACACACACTGTCCTCACTCACACACACACACTGCACAGAGAGAGAGAAACACACACTGTCCTCACTCACACACACACACTGCACAGAGAGAGAGAGAGAAACACACACTGTCCTCACTCACACACACACACTGCACAGAGAGAGAGAGAGAAACACACACTGTCCTCACTCACACACACACACTGCACAGAGAGAGAGAGAAACACACACTGTCCCCACTCACACACACACACTGCACAGAGAGAGAGAAACACACACTGTCCTCACTCACACACACACTGCACAGAGAGAGAGAGAGAGAAACACACACTGTCCTCACTCACACACACACTGCACAGAGAGAGAGAGAGAGAAACACACACTGTCCTCACTCACACACACACACTGCACAGAGAGAGAGAGAAACACACACTGTCCTCACTCACACACACACACACTGCACAGAGAGAGAGAAACACACACTGTCCTCACTCACACACACACACTGCACAGAGAGAGAGAAACACACACTGTCCTCACTCACACACACACACTGCACAGAGAGAGAGAAACACACACTGTCCTCACTCACACACACACACTGCACAGAGAGCGAGAGAAACACACACTGTCCTCACTCACACACACACACTGCACAGAGAGAGAGAGAGAAACACACACTGTCCTCACTCACACACACACTGCACAGAGAGAGAGAGAGAAACACACACTGTCCTCACTCACACACACACACTGCACAGAGAGAGAGAGAAACACACACTGTCCTCACTCACACACACACTGCACAGAGAGAGAGAGAGAAACACACACTGTCCTCACTCACACACACACACTGCACAGAGAGAGAGAGAAACACACACTGTCCTCACTCACACACACACACTGCACAGAGAGAGAGAGAGAAACACACACTGTCCTCACTCACACACACACTGCACAGAGAGAGAGAAGAGAGAAACACACACTGTCCTCACTCACACACACACTGCACAGAGAGAGAGAAACACACACTGTCCTCACTCACACACACACACACTGCACAGAGAGAGAGAGAGAGAAACACACACTGTCCTCACTCACACACACACTGCACAGAGAGAGAGAAACACACACTGTCCTCACTCACACACACACACTGCACAGAGAGAGAGAGAGAGAAACACACACTGTCCTCACTCACACACACACTGCACAGAGAGAGAGAAAACACACACTGTCCTCACTCACACACACACACTCTGCACAGAGAGAGAGAGAGAAACACACACTGTCCTCACTCACACACACACTGCACAGAGAGAGAGAAACACACACTGTCCTCACTCACACACACACACTGCACAGAGAGAGAGAAACACACACTGTCCTCACTCACACACACACACTGCACAGAGAGAGAGAAACACACACTGTCCTCACTCACACACACACACTGCACAGAGAGAGAGAGAGAAACACACACTGTCCTCACTCACACACACACACTGCACAGAGAGAGAGAGAGAAACACACACTGTCCCTCACTCACACACACACACTGCACAGAGAGAGAGAGAGAAACACACACTGTCCTCACTCACACACACACACTGCACAGAGAGAGAGAGAAACACACACTGTCCCACTCACACACACACACTGCACAGAGAGAGGAAACACACACTGTCCTCACTCACACACACACTGCACAGAGAGAGAGAGAGAAACACACACTGTCCTCACTCACACACACACACTGCACAGAGAGAGAGAAACACACACTGTCCTCACTCACACACACACACTGCACAGAGAGAGAGAGAAACACACACTGTCCTCACTCACACACACACCACTGCACAGAGAGAGAGAGAGAACACACACTGTCCTCACTCACACACACACTGCACAGAGAGAGAGAGAAACACACACTGTCCTCACTCACACACACACACTGCACAGAGAGAGAGAGAAACACACACTGTCCTCACTCACACACACACTGCACAGAGAGAGAGAGAGAAACACACACTGTCCTCACTCACACACACACACTGCACAGAGAGAGAGAGAAACACACACTGTCCTCACTCACACACACACACTGCACAGAGAGAGAGAGAGAAACACACACTGTCCTCACTCACACACACACTGCACAGAGAGAGAGAGAAACACACACTGTCCTCACTCACACACTGTCCTCACACACACACTGCACAGAGAGAGAGAGAGAAACACACACTGTCCTCACTCACACACACACACTGCACAGAGAGAGAGAGAAACACACACTGTCCTCACTCACACACACACACTGCACAGAGAGAGAGAGAGAAACACACACTGTCCTCACTCACACACACACACTGCACAGAGAGAGAGAAACACACACTGTCCTCACTCACACACACACTGCACAGAGAGAGAGAGACACACACTGTCCTCACTCACACACACACACTGCACAGAGAGAGAGAAACACACACTGTCCTCACTCACACACACCACACTGCACAGAGAGAGAGAGAGAAACACACACTGTCCTCACTCACACACACACACTGCACAGAGAGAGAGAGAGAAACACACACTGTCCTCACTCACCACACACACTGCACAGAGAGAGAGAGAAACACACACTGTCCTCACTCACACACACACACTGCACAGAGAGAGAGAGAAACACACACTGTCCTCACTCACACACACACACTGCACAGAGAGAGAGAGAAACACACACTGTCCTCACTCACACACACACACTGCACAGAGAGAGAGAGAGAGAAACACACACTGTCCTCACTCACACACACACTGCACAGAGAGAGAGAGAAACACACACTGTCCTCACTCACACACACACACTGCACAGAGAGAGAGAGAAACACACACTGTCCTCACTCACACACACACACTGCACAGAGAGAGAGAGAGAGAAACACACACTGTCCTCACTCACACACACACTGCACAGAGAGAGAGAGAGAAACACACACTGTCCTCACTCACACACACACACTGCACAGAGAGAGAGAGAAACACACACTGTCCTCACTCACACACACACTGCACAGAGAGAGAGAGAGAAACACACACTGTCCTCACTCACACACACACACTGCACAGAGAGAGAGAGAAACACACACTGTCCTCACTCACACACACACACTGCACAGAGAGAGAGAGAGAAACACACACTGTCCTCACTCACACAACACACACTGCACAGAGAGAGAGAGAGAGAAACACACACTGTCCTCACTCACACACACACACTGCACAGAGAGAGAGAGAGAAACACACACTGTCCTCACTCACACACACACACTGCACAGAGAGAGAGAGAAACACACACTGTCCTCACTCACACACACACACTGCACAGAGAGAGAGAGAGAGAGAAACACACACTGTCCTCACTCACACACACACTGCACAGAGAGAGAGAGAAACACACACTGTCCTCACTCACACACACACACTGCACAGAGAGAGAGAGAGACACACACTGTCCTCACTCACACACACACACTGCACAGAGAGAGAGAAACACACACTGTCCTCACTCACACACACACACTGCACAGAGAGAGAGAGAGAAACACACACTGTCCTCACTCACACACACACACTGCACAGAGAGAGAGAGAGAAACACACACTGTCCTCACTCACACACACACTGCACAGAGAGAGAGAGAAACACACACTGTCCTCACTCACACACACACACTGCACAGAGAGAGAGAGAGAAACACACACTGTCCTCACTCACACACACACACTGCACAGAGAGAGAGAGAGAAACACACACTGTCCTCACTCACACACACACTGCACAGAGAGAGAGAGAGAAACACACACTGTCCTCACTCACACACACACACTGCACAGAGAGAGAGAGAAACACACACTGTCCTCACTCACACACACACACTGCACAGAGAGAGAGAGAGAAACACACACTGTCGTCACTCACACACACACACTGCACAGAGAGAGAGAGAAACACACACTGTCCTCACTCACACACACACTGCACAGAGAGAGAGAGAGAAACACACACTGTCCTCACTCACACACACACACTGCACAGAGAGAGAGAGAAACACACACTGTCCTCACTCACACACACACACTGCACAGAGAGAGAGAGAAACACACACTGTCCTCACTCACACACACACACTGCACAGAGAGAGAGAGAGAAACACACACTGTCCCTCACTCACACACACACTGCACAGAGAGAGAGAGAAACACACACTGTCCTCACTCACACACACACACTGCACAGAGAGAGAGAGAAACACACACTGTCCTCACTCACACACACACACTGCACAGAGAGAGAGAGAAACACACACTGTCCCTCACTCACACACACACACTGCACAGAGAGAGAGAGAAACACACACTGTCCTCACTCACACACACACACTGCACAGAGAGAGAGAGAAACACACACTGTCCTCACTCACACACACACACTGCACAGAGAGAGAGAGAGAACACACACTGTCCTCACTCACACACACACACTGCACAGAGAGAGAGAGAAACACACACTGTCCTCACTCACACACACACACTGCACAGAGAGAGAGAGAAACACACACTGTCCCTCACTCACACACACACACTGCACAGAGAGAGAGAGAAACACACACTGTCCTCACTCACACACACACACTGCACAGAGAGAGAGAGAAACACACACTGTCCTCACTCACACACACACACTGCACAGAGAGAGAGAGAAACACACACTGTCCCCACTCACACACACACACTGCACAGAGAGAGAGAGAAACACACACTGTCCTCACTCACACACACACACTGCACAGAGAGAGAGAGAGAAACACACACTGTCCTCACTCACACACACACACTGCACAGAGAGAGAGAGAGAAACACACACTGTCCTCACTCACACACACACACTGCACAGAGAGAGAGAGAGAGAACACACACTGTCCCCACTCACACACACACACTGCACAGAGAGAGAGAGAAACACACACTGTCCTCACTCACACACACACACTGCACAGAGAGAGAGAGAGAAACACACACTGTCCTCACTCACACACACACACTGCACAGAGAGAGAGAAACACACACTGTCCTCACTCACACACACACACTGCACAGAGAGAGAGAGAAACACACACTGTCCTCACTCACACACACACACTGCACAGAGAGAGAGAGAAACACACACTGTCCTCACTCACACACACACACTGCACAGAGAGAGAGAGAAACACACACTGTCCTCACTCACACACACACACTGCACAGAGAGAGAGAGAGAAACACACACTGTCCTCACTCACACACACACACTGCACAGAGAGAGAGAGAAACACACACTGTCCTCACTCACACACACACACTGCACAGAGAGAGAGAAACACACACTGTCCTCACACACACACACTGCACAGAGAGAGAGAAACACACACTGTCCCTCACTCACACACACACACTGCACAGAGAGAGAGAGAGAAACACACACTGTCCTCACTCACACACACACACTGCACAGAGAGAGAGAAACACACACTGTCCTCACTCACACACACACACTGCACAGAGAGAGAGAGAAACACACACTGTCCTCACTCACACACACACACTGCACAGAGAGAGAGAGAAACACACACTGTCCTCACTCACACACACACACTGCACAGAGAGAGAGAGAGAAACACACACTGTCCTCACTCACACACACACACTGCACAGAGAGAGAAACACACACTGTCCTCACTCACACACACACACTGCACAGAGAGAGAGAGAGAAACACACACTGTCCTCACTCACACACACACTGCACAGAGAGAGAGAGAAACACACACTGTCCTCACTCACACACACACACTGCACAGAGAGAGAGAGAGAGAAACACACACTGTCCTCACTCACACACACACTGCACAGAGAGAGAGAGAGAAACACACACTGTCCTCACTCACACACACACACTGCACAGAGAGAGAGAAACACACACTGTCCTCACTCACACACACACACTGCACAGAGAGAGAGAGAGAGAAACACACACTGTCCTCACTCACACACACACACTGCACAGAGAGAGAGAGAGAAACACACACTGTCCTCACTCACACACACACACTGCACAGAGAGAGAGAGAACACACACTGTCCTCACTCACACACACACACTGCACAGAGAGAGAGAAACACACACTGTCCTCACTCACACACACACACTGCACAGAGAGAGAGAAACACACACTGTCCTCACTCACACACACACACTGCACAGAGAGAGAGAACACACACTGTCCTCACTCACACACACACACTGCACAGAGAGAGAGAGAAACACACACTGTCCTCACTCACACACACACACTGCACAGAGAGAGAGAAACACACACTGTCCTCACTCACACACACACACTGCACAGAGAGAGAGAAACACACACTGTCCTCACTCACACACACACACTGCACAGAGAGAGAGAGAGAACACACACTGTCCTCACTCACACACACACTGCACAGAGAGAGAGAGAAACACACACTGTCCTCACTCACACACACACACTGCACAGAGAGAGAGAGAGAAACACACACTGTCCTCACTCACACACACACACTGCACAGAGAGAGAGAGAAACACACACTGTCCTCACTCACACACACACACTGCACAGAGAGAGAGAGAGAAACACACACTGTCCTCACTCACACACACACTGCACAGAGAGAGAGAGAGAAACACACACTGTCCTCACTCACACACACACACTGCACAGAGAGAGAGAGAAACACACACTGTCCTCACTCACACACACACACTGCACAGAGAGAGAGAGAAACACACACTGTCCTCACTCACACACACACACACTGCACAGAGAGAGAGAAACACACACTGTCCTCACTCACACACACACACTGCACAGAGAGAGAGAGAGAGAAACACACACTGTCCTCACTCACACACACACACTGCACAGAGAGAGAGAGAGAAACACACACTGTCCTCACTCACACACACACACTGCACAGAGAGAGAGAAACACACACTGTCCTCACTCACACACACACACTGCACAGAGAGAGAGAAACACACACTGTCCTCACTCACACACACACACTGCACAGAGAGAGAGAAACACACACTGTCCCCACTCACACACACACACTGCACAGAGAGAGAAACACACACTGTCCTCACTCACACACACACACTGCACAGAGAGAGAGAGAGAAAACACACACTGTCCTCACTCACACACACACACTGCACAGAGAGAGAGAGAAACACACACTGTCCTCACTCACACACACACACTGCACAGAGAGAGAGAGAGAGAAACACACACTGTCCTCACTCACACACACACACTGCACAGAGAGAGGAGAGAAACACACACTGTCCTCACTCACACAACACACACTGCACAGAGAGAGAAACACACACTGTCCTCACTCACACACACACACTGCACAGAGAGAGAGAAACACACACTGTCCTCACTCACACACACACACTGCACAGAGAGAGAGAGAGAAACACACACTGTCCTCACTCACACACACACACTGCACAGAGAGAGAGAGAAACACACACTGTCCACACTCACACACACACACTGCACAGAGAGAGAGAGAGAAACACACACTGTCCTCACTCACACACACACACTGCACAGAGAGAGAGAGAAACACACACTGTCCTCACTCACACACACACACTGCACAGAGAGAGAGAGAGAAACACACACTGTCCTCACTCACAACACACACACTGCACAGAGAGAGAAACACACACTGTCCTCACTCACACACACACACTGCACAGAGAGAGAGAGAGAAACACACACTGTCCTCACTCACACACACACACTGCACAGAGAGAGAGAGAAACACACACTGTCCACACTCACACACACACACTGCACAGAGAGAGAGAAACACACACTGTCCTCACTCACACACACACACTGCACAGAGAGAGAGAGAGAACACACACTGTCCTCACTCACACACACACACTGCACAGAGAGAGAGAGAAACACACACTGTCCTCACTCACACACACACACTGCACAGAGAGAGAGAGAAACACACACTGTCCTCACTCACACACACACACTGCACAGAGAGAGAGAAACACACACTGTCCTCACTCACACACACACACTGCACAGAGAGAGAGAGAGAAACACACACTGTCCTCAACTCACACACACACACTGCACAGAGAGAGAGAGAGAAACACACACTGTCCTCACTCACACACACACACTGCACAGAGAGAGAAACACACACTGTCCTCACTCAACACACACTGTCCACTCAACACACTGCACAGAGAGAGAGAGAAACACACACTGTCCTCACTCACACACACACACTGCACAGAGAGAGAGAGAAACACACACTGTCCTCACTCACACACACACACTGCACAGAGAGAGAGAAACACACACTGTCCTCACTCACACACACACACTGCACAGAGAGAGAGAGAAACACACACTGTCCTCACTCACACACAGACACACACTGTCCTCACTCACAACACACACTGCACAGAGAGAGAGAACACACACTGTCCTCACTCACTCACACACACTGCACAGAGAGAGAGAGAACACACTGTCC